>NW_008610650.1:312-22733 GCF_000691845.1 Merops nubicus | reverse complement strand
TCATCAGGAACGTGCTCCTGATAATGACAAGCTCAAGCCCACCCTTGGAGGTCCCCGTTTCTGTGGTAGCAAGGACACAGTCTGAATTTACCAGGAGGGGATAAGCAAGAAAATACAAAGGGATTGAAGGCGGCTCTGAGCCTGTATTAGCAACGAATCACTCCAGCGAGTGAGGAGCTGCTTCTTGACACTGGAGGGAGAGCTAGAGCCTTGAACGGCACTGGCCCTCAGCGCAAGCCGAGATCAAAGCGAGCAGGAGGAAACTCCCCTCACTTCAAGGGCAGTGACAGCGCACTGGCTCTCCCCCAGGTCTGTAAGGGATGTCGGTGGCACAAGCCCGGGGCTGGCCTGCTCTGCAGAGCGCCTCCTGCGCACACACACCCCTGCCCCCGGGACCAGCCCCGCCTCGGCCTGCAGCCGGCCTCCGCGCCTGGGGACAGAGCCGCGCACACCCACAGAACCAGGGCCGCGACGTGCCCCGCCAGACACCACAGCCCTCTGGAGGGCTTGCTGCCATGGAAGAGACCTGCTTGCCGTTTTGACTAGCCGAGTTAGGAGACAGACTGTCTTCCTCCAGAAATGACCACTGTGCCCAATGCGCTATAGGAGCACAAAAGCAGAGCTCAACACTCTCCTTCAGCCTTCTGCAAGTCCCCCTTCAATGTCAACAAGAGACCTGAACAGAAATCATTACAAAGAATAGTCCCTGTCTCATAACTAGACATTTAATTATACATTCAGTACTTTGTTGTCATCTCATGGAAAAAAATGCTGGTTTGGGACATTGCTGTTTCTGTCATTTCTTCCTTTACCTGAACGTCTCCTCTGCTGTGCTCAAATTCCATGTTCTTCGGGTTTTCATCCCAACCCTTCATCCTTCCTTCCCCTTAAAATGGCATGCAACGATGTATACTGGGCTTCCTACTGCTTACCAACATTACGTTCCAGGGTCAATCCTCACTGAACACAAAGATTAAAGTTTTTACTTTCTGGAGCACCTGGCTCTGGTCACATGTTGTATAGGTAGCTTTGCAACTATACAGTACTACATTTCTGGTTAACTTGTACTTCAGAGAATACACACTTTCTCCCAAGAGCACTTCAGAGAACATAAGATACATGATATTTCTGCCCCAAATGCCAAACAGAAACAAAAATGATCTAAAGATCCAGTCTCATATGCCCATAGGAAGAACGGTGGTTCTTAAAGGAGGTTAAGACATGGGAATGGACCCCATGTGTGCTGGGGTCTAATCCCACAGCCATTTTACCAACAACTGCATTACCAAGGTTGGTTGGTTGGTCTGTCAAGCCAAGAAACATTCTTTCCTATCGACCCTCTAACAGCAGCCCACAGGGACTGATGAGTACCACCTGTAATCATTAAAATGCTAGAAGGTGAATCCCAGTTAAGCAGGCTACCAAGGTACAGTTCCAAGTGTAGAAGAGGCTTAAAACATCTCCAGTTCATTAATTGGTCCTGGCAGAACAGCTTCTCCAGAACATAATGAAGAGCAGTAACTGCAACAAAACCAAAACTGTAGCACGTGCCAGCCTAGCACAAGCTTAAATCAGGAGAAATAAGGAAGATTCTGGGTTTAGTTACCTACTGCATCATGCTGAAAAACTATTAACTAAAGGAAAGAGCAGCTCTCTCTTCTGGAATCCCCTGGAAGAAGTCAAGTTCATAGTAGTTGTCCTAATATTTATGCTGGTAATTAAAGTAATCTGGGCTAATGCTACTATATAATTAAGACAACAAACTTAGTACAGTTATACAACTATATGTGTCTACATATGAAAGCATATTTTATATATATTAGAAGAACAGTCCTGCATGACCTGCATCTTTTGTCAACAGACAAGAGTTGTCTTGCTGACCCCACATTTCACTGCTGTGCTGGACAGAATTCCCTCCTGCAGTAGGGGACAAGAGCTCAGAAGACCAGGACCAGCTTTCTACAGAATATGCAATTACATCAGGCTGCGGCAACACATTTGATTAAATAGCTGGTACACGATAAAATTTTTTCACACCTCATTGTAGTTTATGGGCATTCACACTCTCAAATCTATTTTGCATATTGAAACCCTATCTCTCTACAGTATACAAAATTTCCTTTAGTTTTCTTCAGAGACAGTTTATGGATCTAATCACCCCGCACCTTCATAAAGAGCAGAAGCAAGCTACCGGGTCCTGCAGGAAGAGTAGCAGATTTAATAAAAATCACAGTGATTTTTTTTTTTTTTTTTTTGGTGGCTGTGACAAAATGCAGACAGAGGTTCCTTTTGGAAGAGAAATGACTGAACAGAGCTGTTGGCAGCCTCTCCTGGATCAACATTTCTGGGCTCTAGCCAACCAACCTGGCAAACAGAAGTACTGCAACAAGAAAACACAAAATTAAAGGGAAAAAAAAAAGTGCAGGCTTTGCGTTTTATCATGGAGTACGACAGTTGTCAGAATGAGTGGTGGCTAAAGTGAGTGGGGAGAAAGACTCATCTCTAGACAGTTTAGACATTTACATACAGAATTGCTACCCTAATGTCCTTTTTCGGATAGGGAGAGTAAAGCAGGCATCACCCAAGGATGAGTCACCTCACATACCTTAAGATACCTTAGCACAGCCATGAAGACAAAGACTGGAACTACTGCAGAGAAGGCCACATCTAGAGATGCCAGATTTTAAGAACATTCAAAGACTCAATATGTTACATTAGGTGTCTGATCTTCATACAGAAGAAAGAAGTCTGTAACAATTGTGCTGCAAGGGTTACTTAAAGAACTGTAAGAAGATGAATTAGAAGCATATCACAGAATCATACAATTGTTCTGGTTGGAAGAGATCTTTAAGATCATCAAGATCAGTCATTAACCCAACACTGCAAGGTTGTTGTTGTAGTGCTGAGGAACTAAACCATGTTCCTCAGCACCACATCTACACCTCACTTCAGCCTCCTTCCAGGTAGTTGTAGAAAGCAATAAAGTCTCCCCTAAGACTCCTTTTCTTCAGGCTAAGCAACCCCAGTTCCCTCAGCTGCTCCTCGTAAGACTTGTTCTCTAGACCCTTCACCAGCTTTGTTGCCCTTCTTTTGACATGCTGCAGGACTTCAGTGTCTTTCTTGTAGTGAAGGGCCCAAAACTGAACACAGCACTGGAGGTGTGGTCTCACCAGTGTCAAGTACAGGGGGATAATCACTTTCCCTAGACCTGTTGGCCACATCATTTCTGACACAAGCCAGGATGCTCTTGGCCTTCTGTCTTCAATATATACAGAAGAAGCTGTGATAACCTATGCTAGCAGGAGGAATATAAGCCATCTTTAATCATGGCCATCCAAACAACTCAAAACTCAAGCAATGTCAAAGCGGATGACCATATCCATTTATGTTATTTACTTTCTAAATAGGAAAGAGTCGCAATACAAAACAATTGAATTCCACATTTTAAATGGGTAGCTGAGAGCAAATCACCACAAGTGGATAAAGGACATTAGCCCTCATTAGTAGATAAGAGAAATTATGATAGCAAAAGGTTCTGTGATTTGTACAGCATCACACGGGAAGACAGCAGCAGGGCCAAAGAACAGCCAGCATCCTCTCCTCCAAACCACAACAACAGGTGCCAAGTCCAAAGCATCTAGTGACTTTGCAAAACACTACACACAAATTACATTAATATAAGCATGCAGTTGTTGTTCTTATGTGTGCCTGTGCTGTAACCTTTATTTAGAAAGCAAACACAGGGAATAGTCTACTCATTTTGTGATCTGAGACTCTACCTGTCCTTTAGCTTTCCTTCTGACAAAATTAACTTGCACCCGTCAGCCCATCTGGTTCAAGTCCACTCTGACAGAAATATTGAGCCACCAGAAATACTGCACACACGTACCTGCACTGCATTTAAATGGTACTGAATTAAAATGAAGACTTCAAATTTCTGTAGGAAGGACTGCATGTTGACCCACATCCTATCACGCTCCAGAAGGAATGTACAACATACTCAGTAGTCCCCCCTAGGACACCAAGGAGTCTTTTGAGCCTGCCTTCCTCCATCAGGCTTTATAAAAGGCAGAGTAAGTACTCCATTACAAGTTAGCAATTACAAGTTAGAGGCTTACTACAAACCTATGTACTTATTTGAGTTTGGTGTATTTTCACCCAGGTCCGAATGTCTCATCCTTAGGAGGAAAGATTAAGCAAGCAGCAAAACCCAAGACTGCTGATGTGAAATCCACAACACTGACCACAAATATATCAAACTAATTCCTAACAAGTCTTTCAGTGACCATGCTGGCAGCAGAGACCAGAGACCACAATGCTTCAGCAAACACTGTGCCAGCAGATCTGTGTCCTGAATTAAAGGCTTTGTTGATTTCATTTGTCCTTAGATGAGACTCTTGGACAAACTCACCAGGAACGTCCTGCCATGGAAAGTTCTCCAGCTTCTGACATGTACTTCATCAGCTTACTTGGAGAAGCCCACATTAAACCAGTCCTTACTGGTATGTAATAAACTATCACAGTTCAACCCACAAGAGGGATTTCCCAGCAGTTCAGAAATTTGCCAGTGTCTCTAGAATTTAACAAGGAAAGGCTTTTCTCTGTGCCTCCCAGCCCCTCAGTCTCACAACAGTCTCTTAGCAAGATGTCCAGCTGAAAGGCAGAGAAAGCAGCTGATAAACTGAAAATAGTTTTACAATCCCCAAACTAAGCTGGTGTGCAGGTATTTACAAAAGGAAAATCATTCTTTTTCCTTGCACTACCAGCTCATCAAATATTTTCCTTCTCCTCCTTACTAAAAAAGGCTGTTAAAAGAACTGCTCCTCATAGTTGACATTTTGCAAATCTCTATTCCTTGGTGCAAAGATCATTCATGACAAAATCAAGTATCTTTATACTAAATGCCCTTTTTGCTCATTCTTCACCCACCAAAAGATTGAGAATCCTTTTGCTTTCACAAAGGTGATGAACTCATCAGACCTAAAAATTTGTGTCAGCGCAAAAGGCCTAAAAGATAAACCACAAATTGATATGATCTATAACTGCTTCATGGGTATGCTCTTCAAAGCTTCACTTACTGTAACATCATGTCTTCAAACTATCAGCTCTTTTTATTTTCCTTCATTTAAATCTCCTCTTATGATTTATACTTCCCTGAAAAAAAGCCTCTCATTTTCAGGAGCTCTCCAATTGCTCTCCTAGTCGCACCTGATACAATCTCAAAATAAAGATGTCTGTAACAGGAAAGATGATTCACTGAAATTTCAAAATAACTAAATTGACATCACTCAAAACGGCATTCACTCAAAACTGCATTCACTCAAAACTAAGTTCAACTACATGGTCTCAACTTTGATGGCTTTCCCAAGTCTTCTTGCTACACTTTGTGTTTTTTTTTCCTTCAGTTCTCATTTATTGTCTCCTCTTCAAACATAAACATTTCTTTTTGCTTAGTTACAGGAAATTTATGGTACACTTCTTCCAGAAATGCTCTCCTGCATTTTTTAAAATCATCTACTCTTCTGAATGGATGATCTCTCCATTTAAGAGAACTCTTGTGTCTAGACAATAAAGGTCATAGTCTTATTAACACCTGTCTAAAAGGAACACAACTGAGTCTTACAAAACACTGATGGTAGCACAGGGTTTTACAACATTTTAGAAAATAGAGTAAAATGCTGCTAGAATAAAGATTATTCAGATACAACCATCTGGCATTATGACCTGGTTTTGCACAGAGAACAGAAGACAAAGAAAACACCTTTCTCCTCATGATCATCTTACAACAAGAAGTTTATTGGGATGTTCACATATGCATGAGGTACATTTTAAATGGCATTACAATTCACCTGTCCAGGTTATCAGGCAGACAATACCAATAAAGCCTCATCTCTATTGCAGAAACAGCTTTCTCCCAGGAGGCTTTCATGGGCGTATTCTGCACTTAATTTGCGTACAAGGTAGGAGCAGAACATAAAACTAGTTGTGACTGGCTAAGAATCAGGACAAATGTTAAGAACAAAGGCAAGGGGATTTCTATTTCTTACACAATTATTTATTAGTGTGACCAGATGCAATCACAGGATGAGGAGCATCTTCTAGGGTTTATTTCTGGACCATGGGATAATGCCTACAGCACTGGACACGGGGCAAATCAGAGTGGTGCAAAGCTGTGGCCAGGAAAACACTTCACTGCAGCTTATTTGCTGCTGCAGCCTCTGTTTATGAGGAGGTAACTTTCTAGGAAACAGACTTCCCACTGTCTGTGTCAGCAGCACACTGGTCATGAGGGAGGAACAGGAGTGGCTGAACTGTGGAATTCTAATCAGTAGCACTGAGATGGCAAACAGAAGCACTCACAACTTAAATATGACAGCAATTTGGTTACTCTTCTCCAAACTCTCAAATATACACAGCAAAAAAAGGAGATCAACACTCAAATTTGAGAGCTCTGGATTTTACTAATAAGCATAAATTTTGAGCACAAGATGGCCTGACAGTTCACATACTGGCATTACTAGCAGCCATGGCAAACTGCTTCCTCTGCTGCTTAGGTACCACACAGCAAGATTAAACAGCAGTTGAACATATTCTCTATTCTGGGGATTCTGCATTTTGTAACAAGCTCACAAACCTGAGAAGATCAGAAAAGCAGTGATCTATCTGCCACAGAATTGTTCTGGTTGGAAGAGACCTTTCAAGATCAAGTTCAACCATTAACCCAGCACTGCCAGTTTACCACTAAACCATGGCCCTCAGCACCACCTCTACATGTCTTTTAGCTACCTCCAGGGATGGTGACTTCACCACTTCTCTGGGCAGCCTGTCTCAATGCTCAAGAACCCTTTCTGTGAAGTTTTTACAGATGTCCAATCTAAACCTCCCCTTGTGTAACTTAAGGCTGTTTCCTCTTGTCCTATCACTTGCTATATAGGAGAACAGACTGACCCCCATCTCTCTACAACCTCCTTTCACGTAGTTGTAGAGAGCAGTAAGGTCTCCCCTGAGACTCCTTTTCTCCAGGCTAAACAAACCCCAGTTCCCTCAGCTGCTCCTTGTAAGCCTTGTGCTCTGGACTCTTCACCAGCTTTATTGGCCTTCTTTGGACATGCTGCAGCACCTCAATGTCCTTTATGCCTTTCCTCCAAGTCCATTAAGACATTCCCCAAAAGCTTATGAATGCTCACAATATTTATTCAATTAACATTGAATTAACAGAAAGATTATATTCTAAAGCACTGAAAAAATGAAAGACAAGATTCCTGTTGCCACTCTGCCAGTGCAGATCTTCTATGACCTGCAGTGCTCTAGTTCTGTGCATGTCATGGAGAGGGCTCCTGCTCACCCAGCCTAAGCAATTTTGCCTATGCAGATACACACAGTCATGTTCATTCTGACCAAATGAACAAAACGAGGCCTCTTCAAAAACACCATTTTCAAAACCAGAGCTCATGCTAAATGATTCCCATTGAAAAAATCATTTAGCCAACAGTCATTGGATATTCTTTAGTCATAACTTAGTAAGCTTTGTGTTTTTGAAGACAGGTACAGTGGAGAAGGAGAAGGCAGAACAATCTTAAGGATTACAAGCTCCTAAATTCTGCCCAAAAGGCTGAATTCAGACACTGGAACAAGTTCCTAATTAGTTTTCCTGACTTTCATAACATTTTATCCCTTAATTGTATTGAACTGCACCATTTTTGAGTCAAAACAGCACGTCTTTCAGCACAAAACCCCAAATAATCATTACTGACATACCTTTCCAGAATCAACTAGTTCTGCTATTTCATCCAAACTTGGGCCGCTTGGCATAAAAAATGCCCATCGATAATGGACTCCTTTAAAGAGATGCTGCAAGAAAGACCACAAATGTATTAAAAAAAAATCAGGAGAAGAAGCTGAAATGGGAACAAAAGTAATGACAGAAGCACTAGACAAGTAACTTAAGGAAAAGACATGGAAATCATATGCTAGTGTCTGAAAAAAAAAAAAAAAGTCACCTAAGCATGTGGATTAAATGTACAGACAGGGATGTTGTATTACCACAATAGGATGGGGGTGAATTTTGTGTCCAATTGCACAAGTCAGCCAGTTGAGAAAAAGAACCACCTTGTCTCTGCAGCTAGAAACAGCATTATTTTTTATGTAAGAGAGAAAGGGTGCTATGTGATTATACACACTCACAAAGGAGGTGAAATAAACCCAGCAATGCAACATTTAAAACCTTCCACCTCAGCGCCAGTGATTAAATTTTCCACCATTGCATCTGCCCAAGTCATCACCATCCAATGACAGATGGCAGCTCACACAAGAAGCATTTTGGGAAGATCTCACAGGCATAAGTCAAAAGCCCCTCCTCTGAATAAGTTGTTTCACGAATAAGAGCCACCATCTACCAAAGAGATGGTTTTTAATATGAGGCACACAATACTCCTCATCACAGAAACATGCAGACTGAGAAATAATATTACATTACTTCTTCCCAGCCTTTTCATTGTTTTTGAGCTTTCCTTTGAAAATACTGGTGGAGGACTTAAAATCTCATTCAGCCATGCCATCACAGGAATACCATAGCAACAACTGCTTGAAAAGCATTCACTTGCAGAGCAAGCACACATGTTGAAAGAAGAAATAGAAAAGTCCTAAAAAGCTTTGCTTACTGATCACACCAGTGACAGAATGCTTTAAGATCTCCTTTGAAAAGTAGAAAAATCAGTATCACCATCCAGACACATGAACATGAAAGAGATGAAAGGCTTTCTAGCCACCCTCAACCACTTTTATTACTCGCTGGTGCTGGACTAGGATGAAGAGAATCAGTCACAGAACAATGTTTTGAGAGAAAGCCTGACCAGCCTAAACCAAGTAGCAAAATTACCCTCACTTCAACGAGGCAGGGATTTGCTGTTTACTATGGAAAAGCAGCTGTCAGCAGGACTCGCCAGGGAGGCCATACAGAAAAGGCCACAATAAAAAGCACCATAAGGAATGAAAACTTCAAAGCACCCCAAACTACCACATACACCAATCACCACCACCCCAACACATTTTTTTTTTCAGTGCAAGAAAGAAGGAAAGAATGAAAATGCCTCTGAAGTACACTTAATGATATATGAGGAAAATACAACAGATGCCTCTAGATGAGCCACACCACTAACAACCAGGCCACAAAAGAAGTCACTAGAGTACTACATAATATTAATTATACAGGATTTTGTCAAATACCTTTACGGTTTTGGAACCAACAGTGACCCCAGTCTGTAACATGCCATCAGCCACTCCAAGTTTGTCCATATTGATCAGGAAAGGTGTCACTAAGGTAACGTATGTTGCTCCTGACCATTTCTTCAAGAGGTCTAGAGCCCACTTCTCAGTGGATCCACCAACATTATCTAGGATGAAATCAAATCTGCAGACATGTAAAGAACAGGTTTAAAAACACAATACAGGAAAAATAATTTCATCATCAATAAGCTTATTCATATCAGAAATTTGCTATAGTTTACATTTTTATGTGTCACTGCAATGAAAGAAAATATTCTGTCTGTGAGCGGCAAAAAACTCTGAAGACTTCAGCTCAATCCCAGCTTTACTAGACAGTAGGAATTAAATTCACAGGTTATTGCCAATTCACTGCACCGCAGACACAGGTTATATAGATAACTTAAACTGCACTTAAAACTCTAAAAAGTAGACTCTTAGATTCACAACTACATTCTCTACTTGCTTAAAGCCTTCTAGAGCTCCACCTCTTCAGCCCTCCCACTGAGACTACTGGAACAGCCTTGAGGTGTGGGCCTAGCATTGAACAATATGGTATACACGTGTAAAAACTAGTCTGGACTCACACCTTGGCTAGGAACACCTCTTGCATGTGCTGTACTCACGTGAAAGTCCGTTCCAGTGGCCAAAGTTACATAAACAAATTACTAACCCTTATCTCCTCACATCTTCTCTGTGACCCAGTTCTCAGCTTCCCTTCTAAAAGTCTTTTTTGACCTCTTTTGTTTTGGGACTATTTTATCTTTACTGACAGCTCTTTTCGTCGCATCTACTTATTGGACGTAGAACCTAAGAATGCAACGGGTTTAAAACATTCCCCCCTGGAATGGGCATATGCAGCCTCTGGCAACAAGCCACAGTTTCAGTGTTCCTTCTCGTTATCTCAGCATGTGTGCCTGCAAGGGCTGAATAGGGCAACAGGGAGCTATGCATATATTCTGTTAGATGCACAGCTCGTTCTCATTTCCACCTGTAAATTTCCAGCAATCTCCAGATTGCAATAGATATGTAGATACACATACATCTCAACTAAATAACCTACAAACAAGAAGGAAAATGCTTCACGCAAATTAAATAGAAAAGCTCCCTCTGGAAAGACAGTTTTCCTGTCTGTCTTCCAAGTATGTGATTTCATGTTAAAGTTCAGTCAATCTAACAGCTGCCAGCAAGAGAAATTAAAATAATGAAAACTAATGCTCCAGGAAAAACTAGCTCACTATGAGGTCTGCAGAGTCAGTACAACTGAAAAAGGGAAGTAGGAACATCCCTCTCAGCATACCTGACTGATCAGCTTAGCTATGTTATATAACCGCATTCCAGGATGGTGCTGTTGCTACCTCCCAAAAAGGGTGACTTGCTAGAATGGGTGCAGCATTTAAGATTTTGAATTGCATAAAATCAAATTTAGCACTGCTTGTAAACTGCTAAGCTAGTTAGTGAGTGTCCTGTCCATAGAGACAGTGCCAGTACCCTCACAGCTGACCACAGGCCTGCTGACAATCACACCACAGCTAAAAGGCACATGCCTTCTTAGCACAGTTATCAGTACCATTCTTTCACAGATTGAACAGCTTCTATTTCCCCTCCCAGAAAGTAAGCTCTATCTAGCTAAAAAGGGCAGTGTAAATATCATATTCAAATACAAGTCATAATAAACCAATTTTAAACAGATGGAAAAGATTAGAAAAGCAAAAAATACTTCAGTTCTGGAGAAGTGAAGTTCAGTTATCTTAGTTTTCTGGAGAAACCCCCCAAGCTAGTGTACACATAACTGCTCTGACAAGATGAGTGTGATTGTTCATCAGAGGCACAGCACCCCATGTTAACAGAAGAGAAATTTACTCCCAGCCGAGTTGCACGGTGTCTAAAGACCTTCAGGCAAGCCACTTAACTGCTTCAGGACACAGTTCTTCCCTGTAGAAGATAATTCTACTATTTACTAACCTCACACAGGATTTCTGAGACTTATTTTAATTTACTTGTGCTTTGTAAATGCTCCAAGATCCTTGGATGGAAGCTGACAGAACTGTTCAAATCACAGGCATTGAAGAGAAGCATGTGAAAGTGAGCTTGCCTCCACAAGCCCGATTAACTGGCTTAGTCTTAGAATGAAATCTGTGCTTGGGATACTCACTTGGAAAATGCATGGAAATGAATTGCTTTCAAAAAGGGCTGGGATGAATTTGCTTTACAAAATACTGCTTTAGAAAGAGGGGAAAGAAAATAAAGGAAAAAAAGAAAAAAAAAGAAAGGAATAAAAAAACCAGAGGGAGTTTTTTTTGACTGGAGTCAAGCAATCAAAAGGCAGAAGGTTTGACTGCCAACTCCTTCATCTCAGTATTAAGCAACACAAACACGTACAAGGGTAATGCTTTAAGTTGTTCTTCCAGATTTCCAGATTTGTAATCTATCACATCATCTGCTCCAAGCTTTTTCATCAGCGTGCTGGCATCATGAGAACAAACTGCTGTCACATGAGCACCCCAGGCCTTCACTAGCTAAACAAAAAAAAAAAAAAAAAAAAAAAAAACTAGTAAAAAAAAAAAAAAAAAAAAAAAAAAAAAAAAAAAAAAGAAAGAAAACAAGTCCAAAGTTTAAGATTTAGTAAAACACTGGTAACAACTTAAAAAGCAAGTGTCTTCTTATATTTATGTAATAAATGTGCACCTTTAGTAGGGAGTAGGGAACTATCTTCCAACACAGGATAACTTGTCACACATTCCACAGACAAACAATGGTTAGAATTTAACAGTATTTACAGAGGTTTCGGCAGGGAGGAGTTGGTGTGGAGGAAGGAGAGTAGTTTTTTAAATGCCACTTACAGATACCAGGTCTCGGAATAAATAGGGCTCCAAATAAAATACTCGGTTTGACATCTGAATCTGCCAGTTAAATGTGTACCAAAAGGTACTGTCCAAGTTACCAATCTACAAAACTATCTCCAGATCAACCATTAAATACATTTAAATATTTAAAGTTAAAATACTTAATGAGCAGGCAGGAATATAAAATATTGTGTATACCCACCTCACTCTTAATAGTTTAAATATCACTTATGAGAAAAAGAAGGAAGTTATGTCTGATTTACCACAGGGAATCAGAATCATTTAGGTTGGAAGGGACCTCCAAGATCATCAAGTCCAACCACCGAGCCACCAGGGCTCTAAAGTCCTCTGCCAAAACAGATCAGAATCTGCCAGGGTTGGAAGGGACCACAAGGATCACCCAGTTCCAACCCCTCTGCCATGAGCAGGGACACCTCCCACTAGATCAGGCTGCCCAGAGCCTCATCCAGCCTGGCCTTAAAGACCCCCAGGGATGGGGCCTCAACCACCTCCCTGGGCAACCCATTCCAGGGTCTCACCAGTCTCACAGTGAAGAACATCTTCCTCACATCCAGCCTGAATCTGCCCACTTCCAGCTTTGCCCCATTCCCTCTAGTTCTGTTGTTACTTGAGATCCTAAAAAGTCCCTCCCCAGCTTTCTTGTAGGCTCCCCTAAGATACTGGAAGGCCACAATAAGGTCCCCTCGGAGCCTTCTCTTCTCCAGACTGAACAGCCCCAACTCTCTCAGTCTGTCCTCGTAGGAGAGCTGCTCCAGCCCTCAGATCCTTCTGGTGGCCCTTCTCTGGACACGCTCCAGCAGGTCCACGTCCCTCTTGTAATGGGGGCTCCAGAACTGGATGCAGTACTCCAGGGGGGGTCTCACCAGAGCAGAGTAGAGGGGGAGAATCACCTCCCTCGACCTGCTGGCCACACTTCTCGTGATGCAGCCCAGGATCTGGTTGGCTTTCTGGGCTGCAAGTGCACACTGCTGGCTCCACCAAAGCTATACTGAGCTAGAGGATTTTTTCTAGTTATTTACCTCTTCTGTAATCTCATTTTTCATCCACAGTAATGTTTTTTACGTTTATTTTGGATTAATGTTGTTTACTCAAGATTCATCAGGTAGAAATTGCAACAAGTTAGGGGCTGGTTACCCTTCCATGTTGATCTAGTTTAGCCACTTGCTTTATCATGGATCAGGCAAATAGCATGCCACTAGAAATTCTCCTGTAAGCCTCTTTAAAACTGCTGTTTATGGTCTCCTAACATGGAACACAGTAACACAATCACCCAACTTCTCTATTTTTTTCATATTATGAAGAGAAAGATATTTCAGCATAAGTTGATACTGATTAGCATCAAACCCCTCATATGAGAGCATGAAGAGAGGATGTTTCACAACTAATGGATCAATAAAAGAGCATGTTGACTCTCCAAAGTTTAGAGCTGGAATGAAGACAGAAAGACAGGGCAGAGCCAGTGAGGGAAAGTTAACGTAAGCCACTCTGCTTTACATACACAGCACACAGAAATATCTGACCACCTACAACAGTTCCGGTACAGGACATTGTCCATCAGTTTTTCTACTCATACACCAATTCTTTTCCCATCTATAGAGCAGAGCTGACTCAGAGATAAAGAAAACAAGCTATACATTTCAAGTTACAGCAATCAAAGATTTCCTGCCCTCAAACTGTGAAATGTGATTTTTCACCACCTACACTCATGAATTCTTTCTTTTAAAGTCCCCGATTCCTACTTTAAACTAATATAACAAATGGAATGCAGTAAATCTGAAATATTTCATTTTTGGATATTTCGATCAGACAGATCAGTCTGTAGCTTGCTATTTCACTACTCCTTCCCTCAGTTCCCTTCTGTTATTTTTTTTCATATGGAATAGTTTGACAATGCATCCTGGGCATGCTGGTTTATATTACCTGCACAGCAAATGTACCAACTCCTCCTGAAGCTCCTAATATTAATACTCTGTAAGAGAAAATTAAAATATATTAAATAGATCTTTAAATAAACTCTATAGTAACTATGTGTTCTAATGCTCCTTAGAAGTCTCTGACACCACATTATTTTAAGCAAAAGACATTATTTGTCATTCAATGTCACTTCATGGTTAACTCTTCAGACAGCCAATAATGTGACTTCACATTGCTGATCGTGTTTCCTGTGCCAAGACTGTTATCTCAGCATAGCCAAAGGGGATTCCTCATATGTGCTTTTCACTAAATCCAGGCAGTAGAGCTGTCAGGCAGTCACATTTTATCACCCAAACCCCCTGTGCCTGTCCTCAATTCCCCAAACATAACTGATTTTGTCCCCAACAAAGCCATTAAGAATCTGTCTCCCAGTCTCCACTGTTGTAGCTCCTAAAGAAAAAGAATCTGATTCACCAACATTTTACTCAAACTGCTGTTATCTAAGAGAAAAAGTAGTTTAATATCACATTATTTAGGGAGACTGAGAATTTTAGAACATATATAACATAATTTTCCTTATATTTCCATATATTACATAGTATTTATCTAAAAGAAGGCCAAAAATTTTTTTCAGGAAGAAAGGCAGTAGAATTTTGCTAGTTCAGTACCCTCAACAAGACCCTGTAAATGCCAGGTTCTGGAAATTGGTACACAAGCAAGAAAATTTTGAAAGACTATACAACCAAATTATTAGCAAGTGGGAGTTCATTTTAACTGAAAATACTACCCTAAATTTCAGAAAAATTAATGCAAATTTAGTTGTGTGAGAACCTTACTGTGAGCAGCCTAACCACAGCTCAAAAATTTCATCCAGATATTTTATTAAATAACTAAACTTCAGGAAGTGAATTAGTAAAAAAGCCTTGCTGCTTAACTTACAAACAGTGCTTGGACTTTGGACCCATTTGCTAATTCTAGGACAAAAGGAATATCCAAGATGAAGTCTTGGCATACGACTGGGGAACATCATGATTCTGAGAACTTCAGTTTGCCAGAAAAATATCATTATCTTCAGAAGCTGGTAATGTTCTGATTTAAAATCTCATTGTGTTGGACACTGCAGGAAATTGTACAGTACAGTTTTGCACTGCAAAAAGCAATCTGGAGTCTGGGTTTGCAAAAATTCTTTGAAGTAACCTAAGAGACTTGGCTTTGGTCACAGTATCCATTATAAAATGCTTCCTCTTGTAACTGATCAGGCTTCTGTTCCCTCCCATTTCACTGATCCAAGCTGCAAAATTCAGATCAAGAATTTGAAACCACAATGCCTGCAGCTTTTAGATCTGCCAAAAAACCACTTTATCCTCAGAACCATGCTGCTAACGACAGATGCCTGGAGCAACTTTCTTTTTATACTTGAGAAGGCTGAGGGATGCTATGCTGAAGATACTGGGTTAAGCCCATCTTTACCCTTACAAAGGACAGTCACAATTAAATCCTTTCAAAAAGACCCTGTCAAACTGCCTTTCCAATTTTACTCCTTGCTTAAAGGGCATTTCTTTTACTATGAATTTTAGAGAAAGCTGTTGTTTTAAAATGCACATTTTGCTCAAGGATTTAGGCAGTATTTTCCTTTTTGTGGAGCTACTTGACTAGGACTTTCTCTTTTTTCTCCCTCTCAATAAAAATCCCTGAGATTCTTCAGGTAGAGATACTTCTCAGTTTGTTTGTTTCTACATTACCTGGGCTACTTTCTGCAAAGCCTTCTGATTTAATATTAAAACCCTCTCCATACATTGCGACTGCAAGAAAACTCTTGGCTTTAGAGACAAACTGTCTGCACAGTAGATCCATGTGCCACAGCTCAAAATTTTTACAGCACTGAGGACAGCAAGACGTGTTGTTTGGCAGAACACAGGGAAGTGGGGAAGCGTTTGAAGGTGTGGGACCTGTTAGGATGGTATTGAAGGACCACAGATGGTGGCACAGTTTTGTTCGTGTTGCCTCAGGAAAAGACAGCCAGGAGAAAAGATATCACAGAAACTACCTGCTTCACTACAAAACTGAGCTCAGGAGTAAACCAACATACAAGGAAGTGCAGAAGGGAACAAACTAACAAATTATGTGACCTAAACAGAGATCCAAGAGAACCAATTTTCTCAAAAGAACAAAACAAACATTCATAGCCCAGGCTTTGTTCCCTTCTGACAGAGGCTGCAATTCAAGCCAGCACTCCCCAAGCCCCACACGAGGCTCTAGCGGTTCAAATGATCAGAGTCAGCAGATCTCTCCAGATGACCATACCACAGGATCTGAGAGTTTAGTCCTCCTCCCTGGGCTCTGCCAGCAACTATGGTGTGGTCAGAAACCAGCATCAGAGAGCCAGGACCTGTCTCAGCTGCGTGTTGCCCACACCAAAAGACACAGGGAGTGGGCAGCAGGTGTACAGGTCAAGGACATTTTCTCCAGCTAATGAACACCTAACGATTTTCTCTGCTACATGCCAAATAAAAATATATTATATTTATTGAATAAATATAACCATTTTTAATATATATAATTAAATTCCATTTGATTATGCCAACAAAATACCCCTAAGAGTTTTCCTGTATCAAGAAGCATTTAGTCTATTAGAATCATAGAATCATTTAGGTTGGAAGGGACCTCCAAGATCATCAAGTCCAACCATTGAGCCATTAGGGCTCTAAAGTCCTCTGCTAAAACAGATCAGAATCTGTCAGGGTTGGAAGGGACCACAAGGATCACCCAGTTCCAACCCCCCTGCCATGAGCAGGGACACCTCCCACTAGATCAGGCTGCCCAGAGCCTCAACCTACACTTGCTTTGTACTTCTCTCAAGAGATAAAATTATGAAATAAAACACAGACTATGAAAAAAATACTTTCTTGGGGTACTATATCATTCAATTTTTCATTGTAACCATATAAAGCAGGAGTGTACATTTAATAGCTTACAGTAACAAATGCAGCTTTTCTTCCCAGTATATTTAAATGTATAAAATATCGACTCTATTTATATAAAAAACCTTTACTTAATACTAACATAAACATTTTAAAGAACTTCTCAAATTGTCAGGTTTGTTTTTATGATTTTTTTGTGAATTTACCAAGCAAGATATTTAACAGTTGTTGTTGAACAAGCACAGAATCACAGAATGGTTTTGCTTGGAAAGGACCTTAAAGATCATCATCTAAATCTACCCTCTTTCAGTTTAACAAGATCACCTCTTACCTTAACACTACACTCCCTGATAAAGAATCCTCCCCATCCTTCCTGTAGGCCTCCTTTAAGTCCTAGGAGGCTGCTATAAGAGCCTTCTCCTTTCTTCTGAAACAGGACACTGGCACATATGAGAAGCTCTCCAGGCATTATACACAGAGAACTTCAAATCAACAAAGTCATTCTGAACATTTTGGATAAAAACAACATTCACTTTAATCTTGTGAAAGAATGCTGACATAAATTACACTGACATAGGTTAAAAGTTATGGAGAAATGACTGGACTTATAGTGAAGCAGGAGACATCACGACCAATGTAAGCACACTTCAGGTAACTAATTTGTGGAGGTGTGTGTAGATGCAGCAGATACTCCTGTAGATCAGCATACAGTCAGATGCTGAACTGATAGTGAGTATTTCTGGTTATACTCACACCTTAAAGAGGCAAAGAAAACAATACACACCAACAGAAAAATCTCACTGTTTCTCAGATATCTTAACAGTGCCATGAAGTATCAGTGAAGTAGTTTTCATCAAGGCATACAGATGCTCTTTCAAAATAAGACACACATTTGTGTATATACACCCTTTTATGTAGCTATTTACCTAGACCTACAGCAAACAAAAAGACCACTGTAAAATCACATATGTAGATAACTTCTTACTAAACATATGAAATTATTTCAAGAAATTAAGCAACATTATGTAAATTCTTGTCTTTTGGAATTACTGCTTTGAGAGAGTAGGTAAAGTTCACGGGATATACTTTTGCACAGCCTCTTCAATGTACGTATTTTCCTACAGGAAATTTTTCGGGGGAGGAATGCTACCATTGCATGAGGCATTCTCTTCTGGTTTTACAATTCAAAACCTCTAGATGGGAAACAAAAATATTTTTTACTGACAAGAGTAATTAATTATTAACTTGGAATAAAGTTAAATGTAAAGACAATATAAATGAAGTTTGAATTTCACTTTTAATAATCTAAGCACTTACCTGAAGATTGGAAAGGCACTTTAAACAAGGCTAGCCTATCAATATATTGTTAGGTGAATTCTATTTACATGTGAAAGTTAAGATAATAAAGTCCAAATACTGAAAAATAAAAAGGAAGGCAACGTATCTAGAATTTTATCACTAGCTGGTAGTTCACTTCAACGACGACTTTGAAATTGCTTTAAATTTTGCAATTTCATTTTCGCAAAATATTATTTATCTTTAGAACAAACAATTACTTGATATTTTCCTGGTGAAATTTACCACAACATATGAACAACTACTCACTCAGTTATCTTCTAAAGATGTAGGTGAAGAAATTCAATAAATCTAGAGCCCTGCGCAATGTCTTGAATTACAACAGTAACACCAAAGATAAGAGGAGATTGGGCATCTAGACTCCCATGGCCCAATAATTACTTTATGACCTAAATTTTTGGTGCAGCATAATAATTTTAATGATTATTTTTTTAATTCCAGTATTTTCACTTTTGCCCTTCTTTACATTACGAACATTTTACTATCTATTTACACAAATATCCAAAGGCCAAAATAACTGCAAGTTTAAATTATAAGAAGAATAATGGTATGTGCACCAATCTTGCAGTGCATTTTTTCTCCTCTGTCCTCCATCTGCCATTGTCAGATTAACAGGCTGATAATCTAAGCCGTTTTTTCTACTTGATATGGCTGCTCACCCTGCACACCTTCCTCTTCTCTTCTGCGTTCCTGACCTCATCAAAGTTCTGGGCTACAGGTCAAATGAGACCCAGTCATCTGTTCATTTTTTTCTAAAAAGCTGGAAAACCAGTCTGTTCCAAATGGCCCACACAGGCAAGAACTGACTGAACCACACCTCTGAGGCTGAGAGAGCTTTTTGTGATATGCCAAGGTAACCCAGAGAGAGCATATTACATTTGGATTGCTATCCTAGCAGGCAGAAAGGCAAAGTCCCTATAAATTCCTAGAGGGATCATACCTGAGTTCTCTCTATAGCCTATATATTAGAGATACATTGGACTACCTTCTCTATAGTCACTATATACAGAAATCAAGCAGCAAGAGACTCGGTATTCAGTTATGGTCCTCATCTGAGCCTCCTTCTGAAAGAGCCTCTCTCAGCAGCTGTGTAGATTGAACATCTCCAGGCCAGCTGGTCTCTGTGACCATCATGGTGTAACAGTCTTCATCACCGGTGGACATGCCTTGGAAGCAGCTAATCGGTATAAACATGAAACACTAAATTTTAACACCAGAACTTTCTACTTACCTTTTCCCACTACAATTACTTTGGTTCAGTCCTCCAACTTTGTTAACTGCAGACCACGCCGTGAGACCTACGTACGGTAAGGAGGCAGCTTCTATGTGACTGAGACACTTTGGCTTAAAAGACACCTGAAATAAGATCAGTTGTATCTAAGTCACACAGCAGATCCTACGTGACACTGAAATATTTAAACAAACTTCATAAAATTGCAGCTTGTGCATTTCACATTTTCAACTATCTTCATAATTAACTGGAGTCTGAATCAATCCACACACTAAGAAATAAACAGTTACTTAGACACTGAAGAAAAAAAAATGCTAGTCTTTACAACTCTGGGTAACGGTTAGCCACATTTTTGAAGGTTTACCTCGTTTCCACTAGCTACCACAAACTCTGACAGAGTGCCCTGTTTCCATGGAGGAATTGCTGCCCACACCTAAAACCAAACAGAAAAAAACTATCAGTTTTTCTGACTCTGCACATGATTGTGCCTACACAGAAAATGTATCTCCATTAAAGAAACCATTTTTCCAATTTGCAGAATATCTTCACTATTGCTTATCAGAAACCAGTTCTAGCTCACTCTTTCATACAAAAAAATATCACAGGACTCATTAAACGAAGGACTGCAGAGCTATGTAAATAAATTGCACTGTGCTGTTTATGAGATATAATTTTTTTTTTAAAAAAACAAACTACTTCCATGCCAAGAAAGCAGAAATTGGAGGGGATGGGAGGGGATGGGAGGGAGGAATCAGAATTTGCTGTACTAGAACTAGTGAAATGTGAAAGCAACTGGTGAAGGTGAAAGCAAACAGTAACAGTAGTTATGTGGGGTTTCAGAAAGCAGTTCTTGGGTTATCCCAGAGTTCCCATCTTAACTGTTACTCAAGAAAAAAAATAATCCCTTCCAATTAAAATTCTATCTACAGTCAAAAATGACACAGCATCTTGAGTGTTCACTTGTAAATAAATAAATTCCTCTCTTGCTACTACTGAAAAGGACCAAAAATTAAAAAACAGATGGGAAATTAACTTGTGGAAGCAAGTCTGGGAAAGACCATGTTCTTCAGAGAAAAAAAGGTAGAGAACAAAGTGTCCTAGGAATTTACTGGCAGTTCTCAGAGTGCAACAACATTAAAAAAAAAGAAGTTTCTTAAGAGGAAAACAAAAGCTGAACATCTCATAGTATAATTTAACCATACATTTTAGGAAAAAAAATAGATTGGTGGTATTACCTCATCTCCAGGTTTGAAATAAGACACACTCAGTCCACATTCCATAATAACACCAGAGACATCTCGACCAAGTGTTAGTGGAAATTCAGTGTCTATGCTTTTGAGTTTCAGGGGATCCCGCTTCATATTTAATGCAGTTGCACCATAACCACCTGAAAACCATGAAATTAGTCATGACATACCATTATGTCCAAGTTTTCCATTATTAACTGGACAATTCCAATTAGAAAGCATTGTCTGTACCTAATGTGCCTCGTTTCTGTTATAACTTAAGCATGCAAAAACTCTACAATAATTTAGACTTTTAGAGATTTCACAAATAAAGAGCAAGTTTCATTCTGGCTTATTTGCCCATGCAATGGGTCTCCACTATAAAAATATTTAGTATGTCATAACATAGTCAGAAATCCTAAGAAGCCCACCGGCAGTGCTCCACTTTCCAACAGTATCGTGTAGCTACAAATACAAAACAACTCCAAGATTTCCATGTATTTCTTCAAATAAGGTACTAAAAAAGCAACACAAACATCACTGTAAAGAATATTAAGGCACATCTAAAAAGTCAAGTAACCTGAACTGCAATTCAATTATCAACAGCTAAATGCTGTGAACTCTCAGAATTACCCACCTATCAACTCTGGTCAGACTAAAAGAAGTCTGTATTTGGGCACGTATTACCTATCAAGTGTCTGGACAAGTCTGCCTAGGTGCCCTATTAGAAAGTGTTTTAATACTGAAAAGAAACAGACACAAAAGCAGGCACCTCAAAAGGAGGCAGAAAATGGTAGTTTCTTCCAAATACTTTCACACTCACTCAAAACACTGGTTGCAGCCCAGCAGCTCAAGTAGGTCTTTCAACAGCAATTCTCAGATAGCAAATGTCCCATAAAGAAATCCACAACTATATAGAAAAATTTTTTAATATTCATTCGAGACCCAAAACACAAATTCCACTTCTATTGGCCGATTTTATATGCAAGATCGCACCTCAACGTCAAATAAAAGGTCTTCTACTGCCTCAACCTCCTTTCTGTTTTGAACCTTGAAACCCTTCCTCAAAGGAAGAAGTCTGGCTGAAGGTTAGTCAGCGAAAGATACAGATTTCCTGGGCAAGGCGACAGCAGGTGCCCAGATGCCAATTCGAAAAGAAAGGGCATGACAGCAAACAACATGGTTTGGACTAGGCTCCATGTGCTAGCTTGGAGGTAACTTCAACCTTCAACCCCCATTCACCTCAGAGACACAGGAAAACCCAGCACCTCTCAAGGGAATGCTGCTCCTTGGAAGGGCTAAACTCAAGAGATTACCACCACCCTGGTGGTGGGCACAGGGAAGGCGGCCAGGAAGTAAATCCCACCATGGCAATGTTATTAACAAACAGAAGCTGACTTGTGCGCTGCAAGCCTGTGGAGGACAGCTAACTCAGATGGAGAGCTTATCCCACAACAGCCATGCTCTTGTCTTTAGAACAGCAGTGGCTTTTTGTACTGTTCTCCCCTGAAAGTTATTTTTCCCAACTTCTTAAAGAGGCATTTCCCACAGGACTCAGATAGCACATGCTCTGAGGTGCCCCTCTTGCCCCTGCCAATACAGGAGCCTACCAGGGCAGGCCGGTGACCATTTGGGGGTGCGATTT
>NW_008610650.1:0-281 GCF_000691845.1 Merops nubicus | reverse complement strand
CCCGTGGGAACGGCCAACGAAACCCCGCCCCCTGCCACCACGCCAGCCCGGCCCCGGCCGCTCGGGCTCCGCACTTACTTCTCATGCTAAGGTCGATGGGGTTCAGGCTCGCGGCGTGAACCTTAATGATGACCTCGTTCGGGAAATGTATGATGGGGAACACCATATCCCTGGTGAAGCGCAGCACGTCGTTGCGCCCGTACCGGTCTATGACCCAGGAGGGCATGGCGGAGCGCGCCCGCGGAGAGCCGCGTAGGCCGCGGACCGGCGGCTGCCCGCCC
>NW_008610649.1:0-303 GCF_000691845.1 Merops nubicus | reverse complement strand
CTGGGTTATACTGGGTTATACTGGGAGCTGTGGCACCCAGGGGGCTGCCCCCAAAAGGGGCTGGGGGGCGTTATTGTTAATTCCCATTGTTCTCTATTAGCCCATACTGGTTTATACTGGTTCATACTGGTTTATATGGGGCCATACTGGTTTATACTGGTCCATACTGGTTTTTACTGGTTTATACTGGGAGCCACAGCACAAGCAACACCTGGGGGGCTGCCTCCAAAAGGGTCTTGGGGGGGTCACTATCAATTCCCACCCTCTTCTCTTAAGATCGGCAGAGCCTCGCTTAGGGATAGT
>NW_008610648.1:347-1206 GCF_000691845.1 Merops nubicus | reverse complement strand
TGCCTTAGAGCAAATATTTCAGAGACTTTCAGCAGACACCAACACTCCCTTTGTGTTGATGGGACCTTGCCAGGTCCCAGCTCCTCCTCTGTGAGCCTGCCCTGCCCCTGGCTGGCAGGAGGAGAAGCCCAGGGAAGAGGCCAGGACGTGGGCAGGGCTCAGGCACCACGGGAAGGGTTCCAGGTCCCCCCTACCCAGGCAGAACCACCCCGGCCTCTCCTTACCCTGTAGGCCTGGTGCACAGGTCCCTGGTAGAAGGTGAAGAGGCTGATGAGCTGCTCCAGGAACCTCCTACAGCTGACGTCAGGGAGCTCCAGGGCACAGCCCAGCACCTTCAACACAGGCAGACAAGAGTGAGGAATGTTTACTGACAAATCCCAGGCAGGCAGGTGAGAACAACACTCATCCCTCCCAAAGGAGCACCAGAGGGGAACATCCCCCAGATTCACAAGTCAGAGGAAAAGGAGACTTAAAAATACCAGCAGAGGATCCCTGGCACAGGCAGGATAAATAAATGGCATCAGGAACACAGTGTTTCAGACACACTCCCACGATAGATGGCCCAGCTCAGAGCTCTAATAGCTAAGAGCTGAAACCAAGCACTTGAAAACACACACACGAGGTGGCTGTTTACAGTGATGAAGACACTTCATTAAGTTTTTGAGTTGCCAGGAGAAACAGAAGCAGCCTGGGGGCACCCAGTGAGAACAGCACTGCCAGTTAAATAGGTCTGACTGGTCTCAGCCCAGGTTTGGGCAGTTTTGTCACTGCTCTTTATACTCAGAACATCTGCAGGTGCTGGCCAGGCCCTGCAGCAGGGACACCAGGGGTTCAAAGGGGACAACAACTGAGTTATTCT
>NW_008610648.1:0-331 GCF_000691845.1 Merops nubicus | reverse complement strand
GCCACTGCCAGTAACCCACAAGGAGCCAGAGCTCAGCCCCCCACAGCCCCTTCCAGACCCAGCTCTGAAAACACCTCATCTGTGGCCACACACAAGGTCTGGGAAGCTCCTCACACAGCAGCCAAACCGACCACGACTCACGGCTGCAGCAAATCCTGACGTCCCCACAGCGACTCGTGTGCTGCAGGTTCCCCCCCAGCCCTGAGAAAACCACCCCCGCTGCCACCCAGCCACCCCGGGGCTCACCCACAGGTACTCCCCGTCCACGACCACGGCGAATTTGATCCTCCGGAGGCGGACGAGGCGCGGGGGCGCCCCGCACAGGTCGGTG
>NW_008610647.1:34142-57882 GCF_000691845.1 Merops nubicus | reverse complement strand
CTTTGTCTTGCTGGTCCCTGTCTTGCAAGCCATCCACTTGAGAGCTGCAAGAAGTTGCCACTGAAGACTGAGACAAAAAACTTGTTCAGGACCTTGGCCTTCTCCTCATCCATTGTTACTAATTCCCCATTGCTGTTCCTCAGGGAGGGGATGCCTTCTTTAACCTTCCTCTTCTGGTTTATGTACCTATAGAAGCCCTCCCTGTTTTGCTTTGCATCTCTCGCCAAGTTCAGCTCCAGCTGTGCCTTGGCCTTCCTCACCTCGTCCCTACATAACCAGGTGGTGTCCCTGTGTTCTTCCCAGGATACCTGTCCCTGCTTCCACTGCTTGTGCAGTCCCATCTTGTCCTTTAGTCTGACCAGTAGGTCTCGATTAAGCCATGCTGGTCTCCTTCCTTCTCTACCTGATTTCCTACAGCTGGGAATTGTAAGTTCTTGTGCTCTATGAAAAGCTCTATTTAAAGATTTGCCAGCTCTGCTCCTCTCCCTTGTCCCCAAGGACTGTTTCCCAGGAAGTCTTACTGATTAACTCCTTGAAAAGCCGGAGGTTTGCTTTCTTCAAATTTAGGGTCCTGACTTTACTTTTTATCTCTGTCATACCCCGTAGGACTGTGAACTGCACTAATGCATGCTCACTGCAGCCCAGGCTGCCTCCTGTCTTGATGTCCCTGACGAGCTCACTAGCATTTGTGACCCTCAGGTCTAGTGTCTAGCATATCAGCCTTTTATACATTTGAAGGATGTTTTCAGCTCTCCTCTCAGTTTTTTGGCTTCTAGCTTCAGAAAACCTACTACTTTCAGACCTCCTTCCTGGACCAGACCTTCTAGAACCATTTTATGTCCTTCTGCCCTCCTGCCCCCACCCCAGCTCTGCTGGACTGTGTTTGAGCTTGTTTCTTTCTGCTCGTGTCCTGTAGTGGGACTGCTAAGACTGAGGTTCCTGTGAGACATGCTGTTTGCAAGAGACAACCCACATTATTCCAGTTATTCTAGCACATAGATTTCTGCAAAAATCTGGTTATTGCTGTGCTGGTGTATCCTCTGTGTTTGTAAGCCCAAGGCTGGGTTAAACCTGTGCAGGGTTAAAGAGGTATTTTTTCCTGGAGAAGAGTGCTCATGGAACGGGTTTTTCCTACTGGGGGGGGCATGCCCCAGGTACAGACCCAGGGGGGATGATGCCTACTTGAGAACACTGAAATATGTGCAGATGAGCAGATGTTTTGAAGGTAATAGGACAGAGAAAGGCAGCATTTCCTGTCTGAGATGGTTAATTTACTGAAGAACTTGGATTCAAGGCCAAAAGAGCAAGAGGAGAAGAGTCCCGTGGGTGGGACTTGTGGTATTTTTCCAGAGGAGATTTAATACTTCCTGTTGTTCAGTGTTGCAGTGGGATTCTCCAGTTCCCAGGGCAAGAGAGTTCATGGTGCTGAGCCCTTGCTTAATGGTATGCAGTGCAATGGCCACACGTGCTCTGCTGTGTCAGCAGGCATGGGAGATGCTAGATGCTACTGCCGGTCAGTAAGGTTAGAAACCACTGATGACTTCATAAGGAGGGCTCTAGAGAGCAGGGGCAGAGCTGCTGGGTGTTGCTCTGGAAGCAGATGGCATTTGGGGAGCTTCCTGCCTTGCTGGGACCTGATTAACAGGATAAGGTCATAGCATGGGATCCGAGCCACCTACGCAGCACCATGGGCCTACAACTAGTGTTGAAGACAATGACTCTCTTAGTGTTTTACTGAGTTGCTTGTGGTCACCCTTATAAGTAAAGTCCTCTCTGTAATGAATTATCAGATCCAGACAGAGGAAGTCTCTCATCATTCTCCTCCTCTGAGATAACTCAGATTCTTTGTAAATTAACTTGGTTTACAAACTGGAAGCACAAGATACAAGAACAGTGTTTAAGAATCTCCTCCAAGTAGTACTCAAGTGGATGAAAACTTAATATAGGTCACATTGCTCTGCCAAATTCCAGCTATCCAAATTAGTAAGTGCCAATTAACAACTCAATGCTTCTCTATTACAATCATGTCTACAGATAAAGCCACACAAAATACGTTCTCCTTCATGCTATAGCTCTTAAATGAGCTCTCTTTGGAAAACTGGAGATGTGTTTTCCACCTCTCCCTCATCACTCTCTTATCTCTGACTCCAAAGAGATCTGATGACCTGTCTTCCCTTCTTTCTGGCTTCATACTTACCATAAACTGCTGGTGGACAATAGCAGAGCAGTCTGTGAGTGTGCTGGCACTCCGCAGCAGGGTCATCTTTCACTACTGCAAAACATCAAAAGTGAGAGGTGTCTGATACCATTTGCTCTTATTACATCTACCACCTTACACTACTGACTGCAAACAGCTTTACATATACCCTTCTTACTCGGTTTGTGTTTGGTTTTACCAGAGTTGAAGAGTTCTAGTTAAAAAGCATAGAATTTTAACTGCCTTTCCCTTTGTTTTCCCTTTGTTTTCCCTTTGTTTTCCCTTTGTTTTCCCTTTGTTTTCCCTTTGTTTTCCCTTTGTTTTCCCTTTGTTTTCCCTTTGTTTTCCTTCCCTTTTCCTTTTTTTCCCTTTCCCTATAGTGGAATTAAAGTTCATTTGTTTATGGCTGATCACATTTTGTCAGCCTTCCAAGCAGCAAGTACTGCTTGGCAGAGTGATGCTGAGACTGCGTGGGCCAAAAATTATAAATACCTCAGAATTAAGGTGGCATGCTCCCCAATTTCAGTTTTTATAGGGGAAAAATTATTGCTTCATGTTACAGAAGGAAAGTGGAAGAAGTGGAGAAAATCCAGTACTTCGGGCAAGGTTTCATCCAGGAAAGGAATCCAAACAAGTGCAGTCAGCTTGTGGCTTCTACAGAGAGGCAATTCTGAAAGAGGACGTGAGCTCTGCAATGTACTCTTGTGTCCGGGGACTTGGCTCTGCTGGTGTTGAAGCATGTGGAGAAGGGGCCAGTGACAGCTTGAAGTTGCTGCTTCTAAAATAAGGAAACCTCCTCACAAAGAGGGATTAGATGGCAAGGGCCCTTCACACTGATTAGGTAAAGACTTGGGGAGCAGATTCTAAATTCTGGATTGCAATGAAACCTAGGTGAGAGGTGGGCACGTATGTGTGACATTTAGCCTGTGGAGTTTTGGGACATTCCAAGGTTGTTCTGGAGTGTTGAGTACCAGGATTTATCCCTTGGATGCAAACCACCGAAGCTCTCACCAAGTTCATGCCCATGCTCCACGGAGTCTCAGTGACTCACTTGTAAAATGAGGCTTGTAGTCATAGATAAATTTATTATATCTGGGAAGGTCTCATAATAGATACATATTAAAAAAAGGCAGCTACAAACCTGTGTAAAATTCTGGGTGACAACTGCTGGAAATAAATTTTAGTAGAAAATGAGCAGTGATTTAGGAGAGAGACAGCAGCAGGGATTATGAAGAGCTGAACTGATGTCTGCCTACTTTCTTAATTGCAAAGTTTTTCCTGGGGGAAAAAAAGAAACAAACACCACTGTAAATTTCTAGCAGGACCTGGAGACAAGCATTTAAATACCCACTTTGGTTTTGCCCTGTGGTGTGAGACAGCAGCCCCATTCAGCAATATGTTCTAAGTAATCTGTCAGTTCCCTCCTCTGGAGCACAGAGATGAAAGGCTTTTAGAAAATGCTTCCTTCCCACATGGAGGGCTATTCCTAGTATTATTTTTGGAACTGGGGTTACCAGAAGTTTTCCAGGAAGAAAATTGCAAACCTCAGTGCACCGTGGGCCATCTGCTTAATTTCTTCTTTTTTTTGTCATACATGAGACATTTTGGAGCCTGTACGTAATCAGACAGTCGTGTTGACTGATTCTGGCGTGTTGCAGAACAAACAACTTGTAGCCTGGACCAGATGTGGGGAGGCTAATGAGGTGTCTGTAACCAGAGTGTGAAAACTGAAGCTGCAGCAAAGGTTTGGAATTTGAGATCTCTTGAGGTAATGGAAATTAGTGCATTAGGCAGGAGGGAGAGTGCAGATTTAGGGAAAAGTGCTACTAAAGGTGATGAAGCAGTACGTGAATTAGAAATGAGGGATGTTACTTTGAAAGTTGAAGACTGGCTAGAAAATGAGGTCCCTGGAGAAGTTTTCATGAAGCTTCTTTATATTTGATTATTTTTGATTGCTGAGAAAACACAGCTTGCAAATGGGTAATTAAAATCCATAGTCTGCTATCACCTGGAGCATAATTTCATATCTTGCACCAAGTGCCTGAGCGACGCTTGTGGGGGTTGTGACCTGAGCCTGCACAGTGTCTGGAGCACAGAAGCAAGTGCTGGTTATGGGCCATGAATGGTGACACACAGCCGTTTCTCCCCACTGGTGACATCCCGATGGAAATGGGAATGGTTAGAAAAAAAGACTCTTTTGGGAGCTACCAAGGGTTGCTGGATTTTCTTCTGGCTTGGAAGGAGCAAGAAAGCTCAAACTTTCCATCTCTCTGCAGTCCCCTCACACCACTATCGCTCATTTTGATGTGTTTTGTCCTCCATCTCCGTAACTGAGAAGTGTTGGTGACCATATTTTTCTCTTCACTTGATCTTTTGACATCTTCCTTGAAGTGTGACAGCCTATTGTGCAGCGCAAGTTGCAAGGGCAGAACTAGCTCATCTCATAGCTAGAGATGTGGTGTTGCTTTTACCTGGCTGGTACTGGATGCTTGAAATGACATGGTGGGGCATGTCTCACTCATCCCTGGATATCTGTGAGTCTGCATGCCATCATCTCAAAGCTAAGTCAGCTCTCCATGCTCCTCGTGTCTATTGTCCTGTTGGGAAATGAACCCAAGGAGTGGTACCAGATGGGGCAGCCTGTGGAGCACAGGACATGCAGTGCATGCTATTGCTCATGTTGGTGGAACCAAGGCTGTACAGTGAGGTGGCTTTTGACCTGGAACTTGCTAGTTGATGTTTCCAGTGATTTCAGGCTAAAGCCCTCCTCATTCCCCAGGGTGGGATTCCTGCCCTGGCAGCTGTGCTTTCAGCATAACATGGGTCTTGTGGGCTGGACTGGGGAGAAGCCACCTGGGGTTGTCCTGGGCCTGCCAAACTCCCCTCAGATCTGTAAAACTGCATTTAATTTTGAATGCAGAATTTTTATGGTGGCGTCCTCCTAAAATAGCAAGGAATGTTTTACCACCCCTTGGAAATACAGGGAAAAGCCACATAGCCTCAGGGTATCTTGCTATCACCCAGGCATTGCTTGTGTTATCACTGTCTAGACAGATAGGAATAACTATTTTAAATCAGCCTTCTTAGCTTAGGTCTTTTTCTTTCCTCTGGGACAGGTCTCTTCATTTATCTTCCTTTGGGAAACACCATGTGCCTGTTTTCCTCTGGCTTGTTTGTCATGTGGAAGCAAAATGATGTGATTGACCTTTAGGGTGAAGACGGAGCCTAGTTTCCGATCCTCGTTAATTTAGGATTGCTGCAGTAAAATCTCAGAAGCACTATAGATATAACAGATGAAAGCGGAGTCTGAATGACTTGAAGAGGTTCAGCACTTTGAAAATTTGTAAATATTCAGCTGAGAGGAGTGGATCACGTGTGTGTGATTTACTGAGTGTCCTTGGCAACCTTCGTCCTTATTGAAGCAGAGGAGGAACAGCCATTACTGTAAAAAAACCCAAACCCAAACCCAACAGGAAATCTTTTACAATATTGCTTGCGGCTTCCCTGAACACACAGCTCTTACACCCCAGTGGAAGCCAGAGGCCCCGGGAGGAGGCAGAGGAGGCACAGAGCAGTGGAGCTGCCTGGGATTGGTGGCAGCATTGCGTACGGTGCAGCTGCTGGCCGCTGGCTGTGTGAGTCGCTCAGCGGTTTTCTCAGGGAATTTCGAACGTGTTTTCAGCACCACGTGGATCCCGTGAAGTCCCTGGTTCCCGCTGGAGTGAGGAGGAAGCTGGGTGCAGTGTCACTGTGACGGAGTCCTCCCCCTCGCCTTGATGTGTGTCTCTCTCCCGAGGAGTTTCTTAGAAGGGCTGAGCGATCTCTGAATTCAGCTCCCGAGGACTAGGCAGAAACAGCCTCTCTGCTGGGCGACCTGCTGCGGTAAACGCCAGCCTGGAGCTGCAGGGCAGACGGGCAGGTGCCCCGGCTGAGCGGGACCTCTCTGTGTAACCGGCTGGTGGTGGCTGGGTTTGTACAACTCCACAAATTCAGTGAAGCCGTTCCTGTCCTGTGTCCCGGGCTCTGGTCTAGCTGTTAGACAAACCCCTGGTTCTTGTGGCATCGCTGCCCGTTCGCCCTGCCCCTGAGGAGGTGGAGGCTCTAACGGAGCGTAGCGGCAGCAATTCACTCCAGGGCCTGGGGTAATTAGTGACAAGGCTGTTTACATATCAAGCTCCCTCTCTCTGGCCCAGTGATTTGGCACTATGAACGCAGTTGCTGCTTTAATGCTGAAGCCAGACTTTTCCCAAGGAACAGCAAGCTCAGCTGTGAGACAACCGCTTAAAAATGTGTTGCCTAATTGCTGTTGCTTAATTAAGGGAAGAGCTTGCCAGCTCTGCATTCTGGCTGTGCTAGGGAAGGGAGGCAAGCAAAGCTGGGAAGCTCAGAGAAAGCCAGGAGCAAAGTGGGTTTGTGCAGGTCTTCATGGTCTGCCAAATGAACTTTTTTGCTGGGCTGCAAAAGTTGTTATAAATTTTTCTTTCTCCTGTCCCTTTCTTCCCTACAGAGGCAACTCTGAGAGCCAGCAGCTTGGTATGGGATTGGAAAGGCTTTGGGATTAACAAGTACTGGAGGCTTGTTTCTAGCTATCCTCTTCCTGGTTGCTTTCAATATGTGGAAAGTGGGTGTCCTGTGGTACTCATCACCTGGGCCAGCAAGTCAGTATGGAGCTGTACAGCACCATGCAGAGTTACCTGCATGGGTCTGGAAACAGCATGGTTGTGTCTGCATACTGCTGTGCTCTAAGCTGAGACGTGGTCCAGGCCGAACTTGCTTCAGCACAGTATTCTGGAAACATTCTTATTTTGTCCCAGCTGCCTTGCCTTCATGACTGGACTGAGCAGTCCCACTACTTCCAGGTCTTTGGTTAGTGTGTGTTATGTGTGGTCAGGTGTCTCTGCACTCGTGGGGTGGACATGCCTGGTACTTCAATGCTCTTGAGTCTATGACTCTAATTTTGTAGGTGTTTGGTTTTTTTGGTGGTTTTTTGTTTGTTTGTTTGTTTTTTTTTGCCAGTATTTTACTAGCTTACGCTACTAGACTGTGAGGTCTAGAGATAGGAAAGGCTTGTATAGTCTTGGTCTCCTCACTGCCGGTGGAGGGTCCTCTCCTGGGAAGCTGGAAGCTGAGCAGCACTGGCCTGGCTATGCTTTCTGGTGGGAAGTGCAAGCAGGAAGGAAGGTGTTGATTTTCAGTTTCAGCAGCCAGCTCCCAGCCAGCTCGTTTATAGCATTAACTGTCTGCTGCAATGGAAAGGCCGTGTTCAGGCAGAATATCCAGATGTGGGTCTTGGATGACAGTGCAGTGGGAGTATGAATGAGTGGGTGTACTCTTGCTGCCTGGAGATGAGTATGTATAGCTCCTACCCTTGCAAGTTCAGAGAGCAGTTTAGATCCATCTGCAGAAATGAGCCTCTGCAGCAGTTAAATGACTGCCTAGACTTGGAAGGAAGGACTGGAACATGAGATCAAAGGTAGATGGATGAGGCTGTGGGTCTCTGCCATCTGCTAAATGCATCGCAGGTAGCGGACATGGCTGTGCTGCAACATTAAATTCCCAGTGCCTTCTGCAGAGGAGAATTCCCATTGCCTGCATGACGTCCCAGCCCAAGTACGCAGCCACGATAGAGCTTAATTCTTTTTCCAGACCAGCTGTTAATCCACTTATTTTTCAGTAGGCCTGAGCATAAATGAATGTAACTAAATGTGTATTTCCCAGTTGGACAAAGGCAAGGTAGAGGAAGGCAGCTGGTCTGGAAGAAGGCACAAAGGCTTTGAAACAAGCTGCTCTGAGGTGTTCTGATGCTCCTTTTGGAGTTAGTGAGAATCCAGTGAGTAAGATGCCAAGGAAAATGTGTCTTATACCCATGTGAATTGCCTTGATCAGAATTCTCATGTTCATTGTGGAAGTGTGTGGGACTCGGCAGGGGAAGTGGTGAGAAAATGAATGTCTTTGGGATCTCAGTTATTGCTATTGCGTGTACATGGGGGTGTGTCCATGTCATGCTAGTGCTATACATCTGTTGCAGTTGTATCATATGCTGAGGTGCTGAGCAGAGAGCTCTTTAGGTCAAGGGGTATTGGTGTCATTCAGTATTTTGCAGGATTTGACCCACAAGAGGAAGCTAATAAGATACCTCATTGTGTGCGTGGTATTACTGCAGGATACTGATTGCTTATGAAACATGGTCACCAAACTCCTAAAGGATGCTGCCAGGTCACAGAGACACAATGAGGTGAAAAAGTCCAAGTTTACTTGCCCATTGTTTTGGGAAGTGAAGTGAGATGTAGTTTCAATGCCTGAGTGTAGTTCTTTCAGAATAAGACTCTGAAGATTTTCTGATGAAAATCCTCTGGAAACTTTAAAGGAAAAAAGCCAAAGTTTACCATCAAATCTTCTCTCCATAACTAGGTTCCTCCCTGCAGTGTTCTCCAGTGTGCTTCTACTCAGGTTGAGACCAGATCAGTTTCATGATGGGAGAGGCTCAGGGTGCTGCTGGGAGCAGGTCAGTGGCCAGCCTGCACATGGGGAACGTGGCATGGGCTCCGATTCAGCTGCTAAAAGGGAAGATAGCCTGAAGGTTAAGGGATAAATAAGCTGTGGATACCCCTGCAATTGTTACCTGCTGCAGGCTGGTGGAAGATGGTCCATTTGTCTTAAGCTCTGGATTTCTTTCCCTTCGTGCAGCAAACTCTAAAATGTTTGTGCATACTGAAGAAGCAGTGCAAAGCTCACTTCTCAGGCTGCAGAGGACTGTTTTGTTTCAGCTGGTGTCTGGCAGCTCCTGGGGTCTCTAGCACCTCCCATCAGCAGAGCTGGGAGAAGGGGCAGGAGCAATGATTTTGAGTTTTTGGTGATGTGGGGTCTCACTGGCTTGCACCTTCCCTCCCAGGGGCAGCTCGGTGGGACAGCAGCTGCACTCAGAGAGGTTTCCTCACCCCCCTGGTGACAGCAGCAGCAGCAGCGCTGCGTGGGAGAGCTGCTGGGGGCAGATGAGAAAGCTCCACAGTGGCCTCCCCAGGCCTCGGCACCCAGCCTGGCACCACTGCCTCAAAGCAGCGAGGGGGGATGAGGGCAGGGGACAGGGGCCCGGGGTAGCCATGGGCTCACAGGCTGGGGCGGGGTGACCTTGGAGCCGTTCTGTTCTCAGTGGGAGCAGCGGGGCAGAGAGGGGAGTCAGTATTTCCAGTCTTGTCTTTAATGCTTTATTACTGCTGCTTTCAGCAGATTTGTTTGGCGGGAGGAGCCGTAGGGGGGCTGCGAACAATGGCTGTTCACATTTTCCAGCTGTCAGATACTTAATGACACGAATGCCCCAGCCCCCTGGTTTTTTAGTTATTTATTTTTTTCCCTCTGGCACAGTCAGCTGAAGTGCTGCCAGCAGAGAGCTCGACCCAAATCCTGGCCCCCGTTGCAGCCCTTCACCTCCCAGGGGACCCGTCTCTGCCGGGCTGCCCTCCAGCAGCAAAGTTGTAGGAAGCAAAGTGCGGAGCAGCTGAGGTGCAGTGGGGATCCCTGGGCTTCCCCTCCCCTTGCCCAGCTGTAAATTGCCATTAGCTAGATGGCTGTGTGGGAGGGAAGTGTCTCCTCCCTGGGAGCAAGGTAATAATTTGTTTTGTGCACGGAAAAGTCATCTGTTTTCTTCATGGATTATTGAAAGCAGCAAAAGTCATCCTGTCTTAGCATCCTGGAAGAGGAAAGGAAGGTATCAGGGCTTTGTCAGCTCCACCATCCTGCTCACCTACAGCCACCAGTGTCCCTCCCTTTAACCCTTTGTAACCCCCGTCCTGCAAAGGCTGGGAGATGTGCATAGCTCATGCACCAAGCCTTTTTCCACCATCCCTGTGTCAGTCACTGGGCTACAGGTTCAACAGAGCTCTGAGGAGTCTGAGGATTGAGCCTCACAACCTGGGTGTTGCCAGTCACTTCCTTGAGGCCTGCTGATGTTACTTGTGGGCTGAAGGGCAGCTGAGCTTCGGAGTGTGCTAAACAATGCTGCAGCCCAGCTTCTTCAGTGATTCTTGTGAATTAGCAGAAAATTCACATTCAGCCTTTCTTGGGGATAAGGGTGATGAGGGACGAGACACTCAGCACAGAGAGGAAAAAGGTAAAATACCTTTGGACCTTATCCAGCTCTTGGAGCTCCTGAACTGGTTCTCTAAACTGATCCTTTCCATCTATTTTGACTACCCCAGGCATACAGTTTGGCCTTGTTATGATATATGCATTATATTTAAGTGTATATAGGTCTGTGCAAGTGTTGTACACAGTTTGCCTGCTGTTGCAAAATGCCTGCTGCTGTGTGTGAGAGGTGGGAGAACCAAGGCATTGAAGTCTGGCAAAGTAAGCTGTCATTCTCTGTTGCAGCAAGATGTCCTTTGCAGGGTTTGATTTAAGAGCTGACAGTCTACAGGCCAGACTCTTGAGCCACAATTTATTTTTTGGGTTAAATGTTAAATAAAAGCTCCCCTGTGCGCTGAAGAAAGTGGACTGTAATGGCTCCTGGAGGTAGAAAGTGAGGATGTCCTTCCTCCAGCACATCAGAGTGGGCGAGAGGACCATCCGGCTCATCTTTCCCAGGGGCTTGTGTAGCCTGGAGGAGACACTTGCCAATTTACCAGCAATGCAGAGGCAGGAGCGTGGGAGGGTTCCCATGGGGTGCTGAGTAGGAGTTGATAGCTTGTACCTCACAGACCTCCCAATGTGCAAGAGAGAAACTCGGGTATTAGGGGCACTTGAAAGCTGCTGTTCCTGCAGACACCACATTATTCCAGTCCACTTCACCCGTGGCTTCTCCTTCTGCACTGTATCATTTTCTGCTTGACTGCCAATGAAAGCAATATGTTATTTTGATATTATTAGTGGTAGAAAAGCCTAATCAGACCCTTTTTTCCTTGACAATATCTGCCCTGCCTGCCTGGGAGCTGATCCAGCCATCCTGGCCAGTCATGCAGCGGGATTTCCCAAGGGCCATGGCATGGCATCCTCCTCCCTTTCCTGATGCTTGTCCCAATTACCAGACAGAGAGGGCTGTGGGAAAAAGAGAACCTGACTTTGTCATCCTCCGTGCTCTGAAATGACATCTCCCCAAGTTAGTGACTTGGCAATATCAAATCTCAGCCGTGGGCTGAAACTTGGCAAAGAAGGATTTTGGGCAAAGTGTGTGTGTGGGACAGGATATAATGGATTTTCCTGTAGGAATCATCCTGGATCAGGGACATATGCACAGGAAGAGGGGTCAGATTTTACTCAGTTGTACTGCTCTGGGACACGTATCCTGTGAACCCCAAAGACAACGGTCTACTTACTCCATCAGCTCAGATCTGGTCCAGACCCATTCCCATGGCCAGTTTGGTTTCTCCTTGGCTCGCAGGCGCAATCCAAGTGACTTGTCTCCATTTCCCAGCAGTCCTAATGACAGCTTTTTACCTTACAAGTTATCTCTGAGTATTAATAGGATAAGTTCTGCATTGGAGACTCTGGCTGCTCTGCTTTATTTTGCATGTTAAGCTAGAAGTTATGCTGGGAAATACTGGAAAAGTAACATCTGGGTTCATGTCAGGAACTGCATGCTGTCCTCGCTGGTGTTGAGCTGATGAGACCAAGTCCTGCTGGAAGAGCTCCTAGGCCTTATCAGCACATGTCCTGGCTTTGTGCATGCCACAGGTACACTGCTATGGGCTGGCATCATGCATGGTGCTGATTGCAGCTATGGGCACTGCTCTCAGTTCTGAACGCACTCAGCCTGTGGATGTGGCTGGATGAGTCCTAGCACAGTGGTCTCTTTGGTCAGTGTCATGGTTGTAAGTTCAAGTTAGTGGCACTCTTTATGATTTTTGAAAATCTGTATTAGTAGCATATTATGTGTTTAACCTGCTTAAGCAGACATAGACCTGAGAGTCCAGAAAAATGGGGTCTGCCTTAAACAAACACAAAGAAGGAAATTATCTTACAAGCCTAATGCCAGCCTGAACCATGATCACCATACCTCCAGCTTTCCTGACAGCAGTATGATTTACAGGCAGGGCACTTGTCCTAGTTTCAGATTCCTTCCATTGGTATTTGTGGAGTGTGCTTCATGCTGATCTGCTGTACCTCTGACTCCTTCTTGCCAGCTAAATGAATGGTTGAGTCTTGTTAGGGTCATTCATTACAGTGGTCAAAGTACAGTAAGAGAAATAAGGATTTCTCCCTGGGAAACTTAAAAGGTTCCCCTCTTCCCATCTGCAGGTTTGATATAACCATCCAAATAAGATGTGGACTTGCCCCGTGGCCATAGATGGCAGAATGTGTATCGGGACCCCTGCAACCCAGCCTTGACATGGTGATGCTCAGAGGCAGCTGTGTCTTTCTTGGGAGGGTCCCCATGGCAATAAAGGGAGTAATGTGAGCTAGAGGGGAGCAGAGCTGTCGGCCGAGCACCACCTGCTCTGCCTCTGTGCGCCTGTGTCTGTGCTGCAGCAGGAGTTCCAGCCCAGCTAGCATGGCAGCTGTGGAGCCAGTGTGAAAGAAACAGCTGGATCCCATCTGCCAAACTGAGAGAGGTGACTTTGGAAGGATAGGCAAACCTAGAGCTTCTGGGTTTGGCCACTTTACCTGTGGTGGTGTTTTGAGCTCCTCTTAGCATCAGGAGATTTGCCATGGACTGTAGTTGTTCTGGGTCTTGATGCTTTTGTAGAGCTGTATGTGGACTCAAAACCATCCGGCCTGATATGTAGTGGAGGAAGGATTTGGGGCATGTAGTGAGGGAAACTGAGCAAGCACTTTAGACCATGTTGCTATGCCCATACAGCACATGCTCACAAATGGCAGCGTGGACGTGGTCATCGGTCCACTAGAGCAGGTGGTGAGGTGCTGAAAAGGGCATTTCGCTTGGGTAGAAGAAAAGGTGACTTGGCCAGAGCCTGTCTCCATGTCAGTCACGCTGTGCTCTGACCTCTCATGCGTTGCACACCCTTTCCCCTTTTTCCCTACTGTACTCAAGCAAGGAGAGCTGAGGAGGATTTTCTTTTGTTTTGTTTCACCAGCTTTCCAAGTTAATTCTCCCTGTTGCTTCCTCGTTCCAAAACTACTTCTTTGGCAGGGCTGGGAGAGTGAGTCATGGTCATGGCACAGGATCTTGCCTCCTCCTTTGGCCAGCAGCACTGCAGCTGGTTTGGAGCAGATCTGCTGGTGGGGCTCATGTGTGCCTGCTTGCTGCAGGGCATGGAGTCATTAACCTGGAGCCAGTAGGAGCCTTTGCTACTGTGAGTACATTAATAGGTGCACAAGCAAGAATACTTACTCTGATCTATGAGCCCAGACCATTTCCTAACGTGTTGCTTTCCAGGGACAGGGTTCTGTGTGCTCACTTGGTAACTCCAGCAAACTTCTGCCAAAGGCAGGATCGATGCTTTGCAGAAACAGAACCACGTGGGAGATACATTTACACAGAGGCTGTCTCTAACATCATGGGCTGAAAACCACACTGTAAATGAAGATGTCCCTTAGAGACTGAATGGGTTTTGCAGAATTTGTGCTGAATAGGGGTAGCCTTTCCAGGAGGCTTGTAGGGAACATGGGTTTTGTTCTTTCTGCTGATGTCTGAGTTATGTGCCTTGTGGAAGCAGAAACACAGTTCCAGTTGGCAGCACTATGAAATCCAAGGTTTCCTGGAGATATCTCTCCTGATTTCCTGCATGGCAGGACCTCAAGGATTTGACTCTTGCATCAAAGTACCGAAAAAAAAGCAGAGAAAGTAAATATGCAGACCCTCAGAAAACCAGCCCAGCTATTTTGTCAGTGAAAATGCCAGTGGCTGCTACTGATAAAAAAGGGTGGGAGAAACGTTTTGGTTTTGGTGCATAATCTTAAAAGCAAACAAAAGGCCCCTCTTAAGGATAAAGAGGACTCTTAGAAGTCCGGTAGCCTGCTTGAGACATGCAGAACTTTGTCCACAACTTTGAGGACTTCCAGGCTAGCTTCAAGTATCGTGCGTGCTGGCCAGACAACAATAAATCTTTTGAACATGTTTTGGGTCAGAGTACTGTTTTCTTGGACAGGGAAAGGGAAGGAAGGCTGACGCTCTCATCTTGTATCAGCAGCCATCTGTGGTGAGCCCCAGATGCCTTCTGTGGATGGCAGGGTTTGCCGTGGCTTCTCTGTGTGAGCTGGTTCCTGAGGGACTGAGGTCTCCCACAGCAGTAGATCTTCTGCAGAGCCATTTCTTTGCAAGGCTTGAAGCTTCTCTGCCCTAGCTCCTCAGTTTCAAAGTGAGCTTTTAAAATAATGTGGGAGTCCATGAAATGATCCTGCTGTGATGTGTCAGCTGTTGACACAACAACATGACAGTATGTCATCACTTATTTCCTGCTTGAGGGATCGTAAAGCCTTTTTGCATGATTTGGTCCCAACTGCTTTCCAAAAGCTAAGCTTTATTGTATCCATCTCATCCTTGTTGTCCTCCTCTTCCAGACTTGATCTCTGGTGGCTTCCCTTAACCTCATTCATGAGCTCTCCAAGGTGAGGGCATCTTAAAGCCCTCAGTTGACTTGGGTGTGGGAGAAGGATTTACCCACCTTCTTGTACATGTTTGGGGCCACACTGTTCAGCTGGCACAGAGGGCCCTGCTCTGAGCTAGCTCTTTGCACCACTGTTGTCAGATACACAGGGCTGATGAAGAGCACTATTCTGTGCAGTTTATGGGCATGTAAGTCTGACCCCTTTCCCTGCATAGCCTGGGACCAGAAGTGCTTGGAAGCCAGCTGACCTGTTGAGCACAAAAGTATGTGATATGGTACATGAGTAAGATACAGCAGTTGCTTTGCAGCCCTGGTTTGAGTTGTCCAGGCACAAGTGTGCAGCCTTCAGCCCACGCCTGAAGGAGAGTTTGAATCTTGAGCTGCAATGAGAAGCTCACCCTGTCTTGTCTGCATGCCTGGGCGAACCAAGGTGTGCAGCTATTGAGAAGCTCAGATAAGGTTCTGGCTCCTCCTGGTGCCTCACTCAAAGCCACTGTTTTTTTTCCAGAGGATTCAAAAGCTGCTGCTGTTGTTGGTCTAGTGTAAAATCCAGCCTGGGGTTGCTGGAAAATTGGAAGTCGGTGTTGTCCCTCCTGACCTATCACAAGACAGTGCCTTTGCTGCCACCAGAGCCTCATAAATCAGAGCCTTTTGTCCTTGCCCATACAAGGAAACTCCATGTGCAGTGAGAATCGAGACATGTGGATGGTCTCATGGTAAACCCTTTGGAGAGCTGCTGAGGAAGGAGCTTGGCTCAGGCCTTGTGTCAAGTAGGATGAGGGAGGGAAATGTCTCCAGCTTGTTTGTGCTCTGGCAGCCAGAGAGCTTTCTGCTGCTGTCACTGGAAACCAGGTTGTTAAATATTTGCGTCATTCCTGGGGTGTTTCTGCTGCACATCCCTGTGCCGCAGCCCGGCAGCGTGGGCTCTGCCAGGCTCAGGGGCTCGCGGGCACAGCCCAGGAGCCCGAGGCAGGCTCTGGGCTGAGCTCTGTGCCAGGCTTTGCTGGGCTTTGCAGAGTGGCTTCAGCTGGGTGAGCTGTGCCTCCCCACGCGAGGAGAGGCTCAGGAGCATCCTACACCAGGGAGGAGCTCCCAAAGAGGAGCATTTGTGAATAACAACCCAAAGGGCTGAATGCAGTCCTGGTGCTGGCTCTGCAAGCCTGCCCATGCCTCCGTTTGCCAGCCAAGTTACCGTTTAGGTCATGCAAATTTTATTCTGTGGCCCAGATTTATTTTGGATGGAAAGCCACGTTGTTTCCAGTGAAGTTCCATCTGCAGTGATTTATGTCTTGAATTAGCCTCAGCAATGACCACAACACATTTATCAAAAGCTCTTCATACTTGTACATCTTAAAACATCTTTTTTTTTTTTTTTTTTAATTTTAGAAATATCCTGTGCCTTTTTAACAGTAGTCTGAGCTGGGAGCAGATGAATGTTTTTCCAACAGCTTCTTGAAATGAACAGCTGTTGTGCACTCCATCATACAGAAGGACTTGGTGGAAAGTAAGTCCAAAGTGATACTTTTTAAAAACAAAAACAAATATAATGCAATATTATGGTTAGGTGCACATGCCAAGAAGCTGAGTAAATGAGAGGATACACTTGTGACTTGGTCTCCTCCCTCAGATTGAATCCGTCAATAGCTGGCTGTAAATTTGTGTTTAGAGCAGAAATGCTGGAAAGTGGTGCAGCTCCAGCACTCTGCAGCATGGGATGCTCTGAGATGGTGGTGGTGGTGTGTGGGAAACCCACTGTTCTCTGCATGGGCTGTGGTGTACCCTTGCCTGCTGCAACCAGAACATAAATTTAGGGTTTTTGGGAAGCCATACCTACTGGTTAGGTTTTGTGGCTTACTCAGGCTGGGCAAGTGTGCTTTGGATCTTATGAGAGATGAAACGTGAAGTTGCAGATGATTTCCTAAGTGATATCTTTTTAAAGTTACTACTGGAATAACCCCTGAGATGTTTCTAAGGGAGTGATGTACTGGAGATGCTGTCTTTGGACTGAGATGCAAAATGTAGATCCGGTTGTGATAGGAATTCTCAGGGCTTGTGGTTTCCACTCAGGTGTTTGGGATGAGTCCCATAGGATGTCATTATGTCCTGGCTACCTTGCTGCCTCCTGTGACTTACGTTTTAGTCTCTGCCCAAAGCAGTTGTGGCTGTGGATCATTTTTAACCATGTTAAAAGACCTTTGTGAATTAGGTGATTAGGATCCTTACCAATAAGGTTTATTAATATAATTAGATATGTTTTCTTCTAAAAATTCCTGCACTGACGTATCTGTTCCTTTAAGCACACACTTCTCCATGCCAGGGAAAACCCAGACTTGGTGCCAGGCAGTGAGAGACCAGTTCAGCTCTGCAGGTCCAGACCAGGGAAAAGCTAGCAGCATGAAGTCTGCTAGATGGCAGAGTTCCTCTGCCTTCATCCACATCATATAATGTCATTGGACCTGCTTACAGGTTTTATTTTCTAAAAAGAAAGTAAATATTTTTTTTGAGGGTTCATGAATTTGCAAATCAGGTTTTCAGCAAAATGGAAGCGTTTGCAGAAAGCAGGGGTGAATCAACATCTGGCATTTTCCTCAGCCACCAGACTCTTTTCTTCTTTCTTCTGGATAAATGCATAAAAGAATTTAAGTGAAGTCTTTGTGCACATAAACCCCTCAGTGTCCAAGCATGATTGATTAGGGAATTTCTCTTACTTCATCTTGGCATCATTCGCCTTTTCCGTCTTAGCTATTTCCACTGGAGATGAAACGTTTCTTTGCAAAGGGTCAGGAGACACCCACCCACGTTGGAGGCTCCTCGGACAGACAGGCTGCTGTTCCTCGTGGATTGCAGTGGGGGGGAGTGGGAAGCCACCCCGCCCTGGCCACAGCTCAGGGCAGCAAAGCTGTAGTGAGCCTGACCCTATTTGACTTCTCCTCTCTAGATCTCAGTCTCCATAAACAGCCTTTTATGATATTTGCCTTTCAAAGAGGAACCAGGGTGTGGATGGGAACAGTGACAAAGAGCCACTTATAAGGATTGAGTGAGCTCTTACAGGAGACCGGTTCATAATTTTAAGATCAACAGAAAAATCTTGCAATGTCTTCAGTCCTAAAATGTCATCTGAGGTATTTAAATGCTGTCATTCAGCCACCTAGCAGCCAGGGCCAAAAGGTTTGTGCTCCTGTTTAACAGGGAAACTGCATCATGGAGCTGCTTAGTGACTGGCAGAATTCAGCTCCCCGCCAGCTCCAGCTGCCATCCTTCACTGGAGCCATGCCAAGAAGCTGCTCTCCCTGTCTCAAGCAGGCAGAGCAAAGCCAGCAGCAGTGGAGTAAACACCTGCATTGTGCCCACAAGTGACACACACACCCATCAGGATGTTGCTTCCTGGTGCTGGTGAGAGCAGAGAAGCTGAGGAGCTTGGATAGGAGACCAGTGAAGGTCGTCGACCACTACATGAAGAAGGTTCTGGAGGAGTATGTCTCTACAGGGTTTCCAGCAGGTAGGGCTGTGAGAGTGTCAGAATTTGGGGATGAACATTTTTAGGTGTTTGTTTGGCCGTGCTGGGCTGGCATCCAGACTGGCTTTATCCATATCTGCCTCCAGTATAGGAGTCTGTGCAGACCAAACATTGTGTGCTCAGAAGCAGTTATCTGTGTATTTTGTCTCTGTTTGTTCTACCAGTGAACACAAACCTCCTCAAAGAAGTCTTGTTATGCAAGCAGCTGTTGCAGATGTCCCTATGCCTGAGCAGCAGCCCAGGTGGGACACAGTGTTGGGGCTCAGCAGCCTCCTTACCTAGCTGGGGATGGAGCTTTTCCCTCACCACAAAGCACTGCTTTCCCCAAAATGCCATCTGCTGGCCTGACGTAGGGAGACCTGCACTGCTGAAGGGCCACAGAAGCTGCTATGAGCATGGCAGAGCTGCAGGGTCAGGACTTAATACATGTCAGGAGTAAGAAGTGCTTTACCAAAGTGCCCTGAGCCTGTAGCACTTCCCTGGTGTGCTGGGTCTGCAGGAAAGGTCCAGGCCTGCAATGCCCAAACCATGTGCATTATGTACTGTGGGTTATAAATAAACCAAGTCACTGGTAATGTGTTTGAGAGAGAGGCCAGAGAGGATGGTGGTGCAATAAAATCTCTCAGTTTCATTGAGGCTCTTTGGTACTTCTGGTCTGGTGGTTGGTCACCAATGCTGGAGCAATCCATGGGAAGTGCAGGCTTTGATACTCTGGCCTCCCTTCTGGACTATACCACTCCCTAGGAGGCCAGTCCATGGATTGCTCTTGCCTAGCATACTAGGTCTGTGTCTTATTTCCAGCTTTTGGCTGGGAGGAAGAAGAAGGCTGAAGGCAAATAACTGTAGGAGAGCAGCCCAGAGTTGGAAGTGTGCGATGTGCTGCTGAGCAGCCCTTTGCAGAGGGCACGTCTCTTGATTGCTCTCAAGAAGAGACACATGCCCATTTCCTCGTGGGTCACAACTTTGGCCACATGTGCACTGGCCAAACTAGGAGCTGACACACCCCACCCATGCCATTCCACCAACTCTGGTGAAGGCAAAACTGCAGTGCTGGGAGGGCCCACAGCTCTGCTCTTCCTTTTTGTAGGCTCTTTCCCAAGCCAGGATAATGAGATTAGTGAGAATGCCTGCGAACCCCAGTCAGAGGAAGCGCAACCTGTGCTAAGCACAAGTCTTCCTTGCCTCTCTTCCCCAAGCAGCCCCTTTTGCTGTAGGTTGCTCCCATTGGATGCAGCACCCACAGGCACTGCTTGGCTGCCTGCTGGGATGGGCAGCAGCTCCTGGGCAGCTCACAGAGTAAAACTGCTGCTGCTGCAGCACCAGATCTTGTGGTTTGGTGCTACTGCCATTATAACTCCATTACTGTGCATTTGTTAGGGGGGGGGTTAATACCCTAATTAGCCAACAGTTTGATTTGATGGTGATATTCTGAGCTCTATTACAAGTGAGCGATTGTAACTCAATGTCCCCTCTGGCCTCGTGGCACAAAGGAAGGGTTTGAAAGTGCTGCTCTGTGTGCAGCACGTTAGGCAAAGGCTCCTTTATCCCACCGCTGGATCGAATATCCCGATAAAAACCAGAGCTGAGGGTGCTTGATTCAGTCCTTCCAGGAACGGTGTTAGGAGCTGGTGGCTTTGAGATCTGGTTCTGATTTGCTGTGAGACATCGGACTCCTTACCTGTGAGCTGTGGAAAATGATCCTTCTTTCCAGGGGCCTCGCAGGGCTCAGCTAAGATTAATAAGGGAGGGAGGGGAGATGAAATAGCTGTGGCATTTGGTTGTTATTATTAATGATACAGAATGAAGCCAGAGGACCTTTGTGAATACTCACTGCAGTTTGCCGTTTGAGATTTGGCTGTGTTTTTTCCCTCCCCTTCTCTCTACAAATCAGAGCAAAGTTTGACTCGGCAGGAGGAGGGCTCAGAAACCGACATTTCTCAGTGTCTGAAGAAAAAGTGGAGCATTTCCTGGTGTAATTAGCTCCAGGCTTTCAGGAAATGAAGGCAGTCTAGTTGATAAGTGTTTAGTAATGATTACCAAGCTATAGCTGGAGAAAGCGAGCAAAGTGTTTTCATTTCAGAAGCAGCAAATCCAGCTGAGATTTGTGGTGAGTGTCATGTATGGAGGCAATTGTCCAAGTGGTATGTGGCCTCGCTCACTGCAGCATGAGCCAAGTTTGCCCTGGTGTAACTCCCCAGTAGACTCTGGAGCTGCACCAAGAGCCCAGGCAGCAGCGCATGCTTTTCCATAACGTGTCCTTGGGCTGGCAGAGGTGTCATTCTGGCAGCTGGGGTTACTCTTCTTTCAAAGCCAGCAATTCCTCTCTCAAATTAGTAGCCGTGCTCATCAAAGCTTGAGGAGCTGGTGTAGGGCAAGAGTCACATTTGCAAGGGTAGAATTACACCCTCTCCAAACAAAATGTGTTTCTTTACTAGCGCTGTATAAACTGGAGGTGGAGGCATGTGAAGGTGCGTTCTTCAGCATGCTTTCATTCTGTGTGTCAAGCTCAGCTGCAGCAGTCAGAAGCTCTTAAGAAAGAGGAGCTCTCCTTCAGAATTTTCAGGATCAGATTTTACTGAGGACATGTTGAGCAGTTGCTTCACTGTGAAATCAATGCAATCCAAGGCAATCAGTGTACTCATCCCATCCACCAGGAAAGCACCCTTAAGACCTGGCGTGCCCTTAGTGTCCTGGATGAGGGATTCCACGCCTTGTTTCATTTGCCTTAATTTCAGAAGATGCATTTTTGTGGGAAAACTCATCCCTCTTTTTCTCAGATGGGTTTGAGTTTTAGTGTAACAAACGCTGGAGAAACCGGGGGAAATTTGGAGTGCTGCTGCACTAGCTCTTGCCTTCCAGTGGTGTAAATATGTGGGGTTTTCTGCAAAATACACCTGCACATCTTCTGAAAACTCTGACATAGCTTAGCAGTAGACCTTTCTCAGACACACATCTAATCTGGTGAAAATGATATATTGATGTCTTAAAATCTCCCAAATCCCTTATTTATTGCAGCTTGTATAAATTGTGTTCCAGAAAGGATTACACGGCTCCCTGGAGAACAAGTCCATCAGAGGCTTTCTAAGCATGGTGGTCCAAATCCTGATTCAGGAAGCCTATGAGCTGCTGCTTTCTCTGATACGCAGTGTGCGAGGGTCACTGTGTACCTGCCATGTCCTTACACTCTGCCCACAGCTGTCCACTCCTGGCCACTGCTGGAGGAAGGTTCTTCGCATACATGAACCTTTGGCTTGAACTAGCTGAGCAGCCCGTACAGGTGGCACCCCTTTCAACACCTTTCCTTTTCAGACCAACTGAGATTATATTGCAGAACTATGGGTATATTTTCACTTCCCTTCTTGTACTTTCTCCATTTTTATGAAAGCTTTTGCGGTTCCTTGGTGCTGGCTCAGCAGTGGTGAATCTATCAGATTAACACAGCAGTTTCTTTTCAAAGATGGTGTTTTTTTCTCCTAAGTCACCTACAGCATAAGCTCAGTTTGCTTCCCCTTGGTATCAGTCAGTTCCCCTCATGTTGAGCAAAGCCTGCCCCCAATTTGTAGATCTTCACTGCAAAATGCTTACTGAATTGGAATGGAGATCTGATGATTTATTTACTTGTCTGCAGTGCCCTAACGCCCATCACCATCATGATGACTTCCAAGCATTTAGCTTCTGCGACTTGAGATCCATTAGTTTAAGACTTGAACCACGGAAAAGGGATTCCAGAAACATTATGTCTGGAAAAAACTTGGTAATTAGAAGCATTTCCTTTAAGACTGTCAAGAGTTTTGGGTGAGAGGGCGATGCATAGATATTCTATGAGCCTGTTTTCTCCTCGGGTTTTCTGGTTTGTTTACTTCTCCCTTTGCTGCCCTGCCAGATGGAGATAACTTCTTTCTCAGCACACTCTTGTTTGCAGCCCACCCTCAGGGCTACGCAGGCTGCTTTTCAAACAGATGCTCTGGTGTTAACAGAAGAAGCTGACCTTAATCACTGTCAGAGTCAGTCAGTACCTGCTTCAAGAGATGGTCTTTCTGTTGCTTAAGGTGGGAGAGGCAGTCTGCAGGCTTGGGTCAGGGCTTAGGTAAGTCATCAGTCAAAACTATGTTTACATCAGAAAAGGCCTGCAGAAAGGAGTATTATGTTATCACCCTATCAGTGTGGCTGCCTGGCTCCAGGATGGTCGTGAGTAATACATGCATGCTCTCAGAAAGGGGTTTTCTAGGGGCACATGTAGCTGTTTGGAATGATGTTGAGTAACAGCAGACAAGCATATGTATTTTCAAACTATGTATTTTCACAGTAAACTGGCTCCCAAAGGGTATTCAACACCTTATTGTGTCCTACTCTCTTAAAAGGTGTTAAGCCAGTGCTAAACCCAGGAAAGGGAGGAGAGTTTCTGCTATAAGACTTACTCTGTTTGTCTCAGATTTTTCTGTTGTGATTTTCTTAAGTGTGTTAGTAATTATTTCTGTGGAGATACCAACGTGGAGACAGCTTGGTTAGGAGCCTGCCCCACTGCCTGATGTTCTCAACCAGTGCAGCTCGACTAATTGCAATGTCCAGGGAGGCAGGATGCTGGAGAAAATTCACATCTAAACTGTAAAGCTGCTGTTTTATGGATCTCAGAGAGGAAAGATCCGTAAAAGCAGAAAAAAAAATGGAGAATCTGGAAAACAGAGAATATATTAAATAATGCTAATTTTGGATCCAACCTCTGACTTGCATTGCTGCATTCTTGCAAACATACTGGAGCAATGCCATCAGTCCTCTCTAGGCAGAAGCACTGGCATCCAGCTGTTTACCAGAATAAGCTGCTTTGCCTTATTCTTGTAGGCAATAGGTGGTATCAGGCTGTCATGTTATTCATGACAGGTTGTTCACCATCAGTTGTGTAGCATTTCTTAATCAATTCAGTCACAAGAGCATAAATCTCCTCCCTGTACTGGGAGAGGAGTTTGTGAGTCGCCGTTGCTTTAATGAAACGCTTTACTGATGGGAAGTCTTGTGGTAGAGATGTTCTGCAGCATGCTTTGGCCTCCAACCTCAGAATAAACACCTTTGTTTATGACTCCATGTTGGGGATCATACCTGTGTTGGGATCTTAGACACCATGAGACTGTCTGCAAAAGCACCGTGTAGTGACCCTCTCCCAGGCATTCCCTGTTCCATATCCATGTCACTACTTTGCTTCAGTTCTTTCATCACAGATGAGTTTGCTTTGTTTCTGGCCCAAATCAGATGCCTTCAGGTTCCTAAGGCTGGAAGACTTTGTGGAAATGTAGAATATTAAGTTCCTGTGGCATCATCTCTGCTGCTGGAGGGAGTGTCCTGTCTGCTTTTTCCTGTGACTCACACTTACATGATGCGCCTCCCAGCTCTTTTAACTGCCTGCCAAGTTTGTTTTGTTCTGTTTTTCCCCTAAAAGTATGTGATCAGTTTTAGCCTGAATCGGATTGAAGCATTCCAACCTTGACCTTCCTCCTTTCACACATAATGGACTCCCTTGCTTCTTGCCAGCGA
>NW_008610647.1:32037-34111 GCF_000691845.1 Merops nubicus | reverse complement strand
TCTTTCCTCCCAGCTATTTCTGAGACTCTCTGCAGGGGACCTTCTGCATCTCTGTCTATTCCTTGTCCAATACATCAGGTGAAAGTTCATTATTTGTCTAACAGGCTGTGGCCCATGAGACTCTTGCTGGTGGTCCATGGGGAGGGGATAGTCACGTACTGCTTGTTCCCAGCCACAGGGTTTCATTAGTTTAAAATGCAGGGGCTAACCTTTGACTGGTACTTCCCAGGTGTGCAGTCACTGGGGCTGCCACAGGGATGCTCTAACAACGGGAGGAAGGACATGCATGAGAAAACCTCTGCTCTGGAAAGCCTGGCTGGCTTTATACCCCCACCTTTTAGTATCTAGTACGGCTTGTTTCTCCTGTGTATATTGGTTGTCCTACAGCTACTCATCTCCAAAGGCCTCTGGAGATCTCTACTTACCTGACCAAGGAAAACTCTGGGGTGTAGGAACTTTATGGGTAACCATCTGCACAGATTCCTGAGGGCTGAATACATCTCACTTTTTCCAGTGAAGATTATAAGGAATGTTCTTACTTAACTTTGAGATTATGTTGGTGTTCTTAAAAATAGAGAAAGAGCCCATTTCCAGCCAGCCAGAGCTTTCAGAGGAGCTGCTCAGAGCCCCTAGTCCAGGATGTAGGGTGTTTTGCACCACTGTGGCATGGCCATTATGTGTTGGCAGCATGGTTTTATGTTTGCAGCTGGAGGAAAGGGAACAACTGGCCAGCTATCAGCTGATAGAAGTGACTTCCTTTTCTACAGAGTAGTGTGCTGAAATCCTTGTACTGCCAGCTACTGTCTGGGATCTTGGCTGTTGCCTACTGGCATGGAGGGAAGAATCCCATCTACAAGAGGTTTCTTACCTGAGCTTTAAAAACTCAGTTCTCAGGGGTTTGGGTTTTCCAGGAAAGCCAAAACCGCATATATTAGGAATTTTTCCTTTTTGAAAATACTGTTTCACATGCAAGTTAGCTGCTATCAGAGGATGTTAGACAGAACTAAGAGTTCACACAGGACAAAAATTTGTCTTCGAGTGTTCTTCACAATCAGTCAGACTGAACGTTCAGTAAACACAAACACACTTCCCACTGCTTGCTCTGTGGATGAATCCTGCAATGCCTCAGTGCATTTGAGATTTATGTGGGAAGGGTCCTTCCTGCTGGGAAATGGTTTTGCAAGTCACTTGCCGTGATTAATGCCCTGTTCTTTGTGCAGTATTTGTTACACCATGTGTGCACTGAAGCATATAACACACAGCCAGAAATGTGTGAAAATCTTCATTCTTACCTGCCTGGGAGCAGTTTAAGAGGAGCATGTCAGAGAGGGGAGGAAGGAAGGAAATGTCTCGGTCTAATTTGCTTTCTCAATACAAAATGACCTTTTCAGACAGGGAGATGCAGTCAGGCTGCTGGGCACGTACACGTGTACTCTTACATAAAATACTCTCAGCATGGCTCGAGTGAGAGATTAATTAGGAAACTTTATTTCTGTCTTAGTTAACTGAAATAATTTGTTCCATGAAGAATACTGAAGTAGTTTGTTCAGTTTGGTTTTAAATTTCCATGTATTTGCCACTTTCTGGAGACTAATTCAACATCTGGTCAGCTCTTTTGACCATGTACCTACCAATCCACAAATGTTTGTGTACTGAAAAATTGTTTGTTGGAGTAACAAAAAAACCCAAACCCTTCCTACGTTTCCTTTCTCATGAAAAGTTTTCCCTTTACCAATTCTCCAAATTTGTTTTGTTTTGGATTTGAGTCTTCCAGAGCAAGTGGTGAGCAGCAGCACACAGCGAGGCACGCAGAGGCAGTCTGAGAGCAGCCGTCCAAAGCACAGTGGAGGCTGTCTGCATTTTTTAAAAGGAGAAGACATCTGAAAAGATGTTTGTGGAGCCTCCAGAAAGGCATCACTACTGTCACACCCCAATCACAATAGTTGCAAGGATGGGGGCCAACCCTATTTATCTTGAAAAAAATCTTTTCTTGTTGGAAAACAAGAAACTGGTAAACTTTTTGGAGAACAGGGGATGGTGTGCTAATGGGCTCAAAGGCAGCTTTTTGTCTTTA
>NW_008610647.1:329-32006 GCF_000691845.1 Merops nubicus | reverse complement strand
CCCTACACTTGACTAAGGCCTTTTTCTGCCACAGGATTGCCTTGCTCTCTGGTTGCAGTGTTTCTGCAGGGTCAGTGGGTGCTGCTGTGTGTTGCAGACAGCTCAAGCATCTTCCTTTGAATGTGTGATCCCATCAGCAGATGGAAAATTCCTGATTAACTTCTCTAGAGAATTTCTCCTTCTCTATTTGCAATAATAAAATAGTTGAGATGAGGTCACATGCTATTTATAGCCATCTCACTGCTACTTGCTTCTACTTGCCCAGGCAGTAAGCTGTGCATAGACACAACGAGATTAATCCTTCATGACACTGAACCTTTTATTTCCCTTGTTATCTGTGCTTACTGACTCCAGAGCCTCCCTCCTCTGCAGAGCCCAGTGTACTAAGCCTTTGATATAACACAGCAGAAGTGGAGCTGTGGAAAAGTTTAAAAAGCCAATGTCTGTTCAGCAAACCAGGAGTTGTCTGAGAGGTTTGAGTTTGGCTTCAAGATCAGCCAAACAGTTTGAATATTTTCCTCACAAGCTCCATGCCAAGCTCATGCACTCATCAGTTAGGTGAGGTTATGTGTAGGTAGGTCCAGTCTTGGCATGGCAAGAAACATTGGGGTTTTGAGGGATCTGACACTTTTTCAGTGTATAAGCATTACTTCTCTTCCCCTCCCCCAAAAGAAGATTTAATTCAAACAATGCCTTACCTCAGAAGATACCTTAATATAGAAACAGGCTGGATTATGACAGTCACATAGAATGCAGGACAGTTGCCAATATCTGATAATATGTTCAATGAAAGGGGAACTCATTGTGAACAATAGTCTGAGGTCTTGGTTATATCACATCGTGTGACCCCTTCTCTCAGACAGCCAGAATCAGTATTGCTTTGGCTTCATTCTCTCTAAAATTATCTGATTTTTGCACCTCTTTTATCCTTGTTTTTGCTGTGAAAACTTCAGCATGAGCTGGGAGCACCCGAATACCTGTGGATGTTCTGGCTACAGCTGCTTGCCCCCATAAACAGCACTATGTCAGCGTTGAGCACTATAAGCAAAGTGGTGGTGGTCCAGCTCACTGAGCTCCTGGCTGCACGAGCAGACTGTAAAGCTGTCTGATGCTCTTCTCACAGACCTGGCACAGTGCCTGTTCCACTTCATTATTCCCACTGCCAAGCACCAGAGAACAAACTTTAAAGACTGCAAATTTAGGGTCATTGTAGCTAAACCCCCAGTGCTGCTTCGTGGCATGGCTCCTAGGGAAGGGGCTAGGGGTTTGTGCAAGCTTGCTGAGCATCTGGCACGTGAGGGGCTTTGGTCAGAATTCATTTATCTGCAAATAGTGAGGGCAAGTGTGAATTCAGAGCACATGTCTGCATGTGGGGCTGAGCCAGTATGATCTGTTTTTGGGTGGGAATTCGCAATGAGGTGAAGCCTCTGTATTTCTTCTTGAGGGACACAGCAGCTGAAGTGATGATAAAATCAAACAGCACATTAGACATGTTGCAGCGAGACAGTTCATTTCCTAAGCAGGGCAGGGTGGGAACAGTGGCATTACAGCTACAGATTAGATTACTCAGTAGGGAGTTTATTGGCTGATACATAGCTTGACAGGTAATGACAGTGAACTATTAAGGGACTGTTAACGTTATGTGTTGCATCATGCAGCCCATGAAAGCTCCATAAAGGTTTTTCTCAATGGTTATCATGAGAACTGGCATCAGTTGTATAGTGATGCTCAAGACGTTCACTCAAGGTCCTTCCTCCAGCCTGTGTTTGGTCTTGTCTAACGCTCCAGCTAAAACAGCCTTCTTAATCCAAGCCACTGCTGCACATTGGAAGTCACAGTGCCATTGAAGTCCAGGCCAGCACTGTCCCAGATGGGAGTGAAACCAAGCATTTTCAATTTGCCAAAAATTCTTTCATCTTAGGTTTTGCTGCTTAAAATAATTTTCCTGGTTTTTCTGTGAAATGAAACACTCCTAACATTTGATTGAGGAAGAAAAATATTATTCAGCATCAAAACCCAGAAGCACTTAAGTGTTTTATTTTCCCCTTCTTGGCTCTAGACGTTGGCATGGGAAGATCAAAACGGACAAGGTGTTCCCAGGGCTCTCTCAGTACTGGTGTCCTGATTTCACGTGTCCTCTCTGGCCAAAGTACACAGGGTTTGGTGCAAAGCTGCAGTGATAGTCCAGCGGTCTCATTCCAGTGGGCTGAACAAGCAGACCTTAGAGCACATACTGAGGTTGTGATTCTACAGTTGTCACTTTTTCCTTGCTGATTTTCATTCAGTGATAGTTGTCCAAAGATCAAAATCCCCTTGTGTTACATGCTTGCATGTGCTTATGGTCCCTGAGCTGTTTGCCATCTAAATAAACAGAATTATTACCGTGGGAGAAATGCTATTATTTTTATTGTTATTCATTTAAAACAATGGAAAATGAGGCACAAAGAAAACATTTTTTTTTTTTTTTCCAGTGGCTGCCCAGTGAGATTGTGACAGGGCCAGGAACCAAGTCCAGGTGTCCTGAGTCCCAGCCCAGACCTTTAAATACCAAAATATTCTGTTCCTCTTGAATTCAGAGCGCTTTGGCAAAACTTTTCCCAGAGCGTTTCATAATTAATGTCAGTGCTAGACTCTGTACGTGTCTTACCAGTCAGGAATTTGCTTTTATATACACACATCCACTTAAAAACTCCCCAAAACTGAGCAGCTGTTGGCTTCTTTGTGTTACTTGGATGTTTCTAAGGCCAATATGGGACATGATAAATTGAGAAGTGTTGAGTTGAAATATTCTGCTTTGAGTCCACTTAGCAAACTCCAAAGGTCATCTCTGCTGTGAAAAGCCAGTAGGATTAGACACAGTATGAACCTTGTTTCAAGGGTAGGAAAGGGATTTTCAGTTGTGTCAGAATCAAGCTCTTCCTATCTCACAGGGGTGGATTTTATCTAGTAGGAATTAAGACAACCCTAGGATCTGTTACAGTTTTTGACAGCTTTCTGAAAATGAGCTGGAAACAAAGGAAAAGAGAAACATCCCAAAACAGACTATTGCAGCTTGTGTCTCGAGGGAGCAGTTCCCTTGCTGAGATGCATTTTGTCCCTTTTAAGTCTGCACAGACAGGATGCTGTCTGTGAATAGAAATCTGTGGTGTGGCATGGAAGAATGCAGTTCTCCTGAGCAGCTTAAATAGTGGCTTAATAGCAATCCTCTGGATCAGGTCAGCAGCTCATGTGTTTCCAGCACAACTTTTGCCCCATCTCAACCTCTCTAATTACCAGCTTCAGCAGCAGTCCCAAATTCCCATCCTGAGATGTTCTGGTCTGTCCTTTATCCTGGATCAGATGCTGTCCAGCTGCATTGAGCTTTTCCAGGATGGGATTATGTTGAGCTGAGCTTTTTCAGGTTGGGATGTATGTTTCTAAATAGGAATGTCTCTTTTAACAAGAGATTATTTTTACACTGAAGGAATTTTTTTTTTTTTTTTTTTTTACTGCTGCCCTGGATAAAAATTTCTTACATTTTGCCCACCTGCTGAGAAGCCAAGGAGTTATTCTGTAGACTGGTGTCCTTGGGAAAACTCCAAGCAAAGGACTGGAATAGATCTTGGTTTTGCACTGAAATCTGGCTTCCCTGCATAAATTGTCAGCACAAAGCTAATCCTGAAAAACTTCTGAAGTTCACCCAAAGCAAATTTTTTGTGTTTCTGTGGGCATTGCAGCACAGCGGTGTTATGGTGTTCGAAGGGCAGATCTGGGGAGCGAGCTGAGATGCCATCTGACCACAGCTTTCATCTGCCTTTTGGAGGTATTCACGCGTGCTTCTCTGGCCAGCTCTGCCCTGGCCTTTCTGGGAGCCCCACAAGCAATTTTGGCTGTGCTGGAGCAGCGGAGCAGCAGAGAGGGCTTGGGAGAGCACACGGCTGTTGTCAGCCTGGCCCCGTGGCGATGGCTGAGCTTTTCCTCCAAAAGCTCTTCCAAGTATCCAGGCACCTGCTTTCAAAATGTCTCCATGCCCCAGCGAGGAATTTGAGAGTGTGTCTGGAATGGCTTATCTAATATAAAAGTGCCAGTTTCACAAATCTCCTGGCAGATTTGATCAGAATCACTCAGGCATCCTTGACAAGCTCAGCTAGTGATGTCCAACAGCCGTGATGTCTCCATTTGTTACCAGTTTGACCCATGGTAGCCCCCTTGTTTGCTCTGCAGACTGTGTTAGCATTCATTCTAATCTAAACAGCTCAGATGAAAGTGCTGGGCGCTTCTCTGGGGGAGTTGCTGCATGCCAGGAGAGCTGGTGCATGTCCTATTGTGCTCCACATCTTCCTCACTTCCCTTGCCTTTAACCTGGACTCTCTGCCCTTTCTTTTTAATGCAAAAATTATTTTCAGGCTTGCTGAAATTCCATCTCATTTTGAGGAAAAACCAAAGGAAACCAGTTACAGTAATTTTTTAGTATTTGCCACTTGGAAATTGTCTTTGAAAGTGCAGATTCAAAGGGTATCACCTGCTTCCTTTACAGCCAAAACATGTTCCCTCCACGTTGCCCTTAGAGAAGGTTACCTCACAAAAATAATGCATGTCTTCATGCCTGGGCTTGGTGCTTCCAGGGGAACTCTCCTTGTTCAACTGAATTGAACCTGTTACTCTTGCCACACTCCAGCTACTCCTGCTCAGAGCAGTGTTTGACATAAAAAAATACTTTTTGCCATGCTGTCGCTGCAGCCAGGTGCCCTGAGCAAACCCATTGTGATTTTTCCCTTAGTATTTCAACAAAAGCATTCATGCAAAATTGTCATAGGATATACACACACAGGGACATCCTTCAAGGAGAAGGTCCCATGATTTCACCCAAATGTCAATCCCACTTGATTCAATAGGAGCTGATGTATTATTAGCTGTGGTTTTTAATTTTAAAGATGGTTGGAAACTCTTCTGCGGAGGTAATGAGCAATCTGCTGTTGAGGTGGCTGCTCAGATAATTGACAGTTCAGCCACATCGCTGAAGATAGTCACGAGTCAGAGATGAAACTAGTTATTATATGCCTGGCTAGTGGTGAGTGTTTGTATGTCTTCTCTGATCCCATGAGAAATGTGGGGAACTAGGCAGTTTATGGGGGCTCACTGAAAGAGATTTTGGGTGTTTCTTGTGGCTTGACTGAAAAGCAAGCTAAGTTAGACTTGATGCTCATTAAGTGCATTTAAGTATTAATCCAGTGTTAAGAAATCCCAAGGAAGCCACTGTTGTCTCCTGGGGATGAGCAGGGTCTTGAGGGCAGCCATGGCCTCACCTCACCTCACATGGCCTCTCTGCCCTGCTCCAGCCATAGGATAACAGGGTGTGAAGCTCATGCGTCTCTACAGGTCTCTTTTTCAGTTCTCATTTTTTTGGCAGTCGGGTTGTCTGGTGGATATGTGCTCAGGTTCCTGCAGGTGAGCTGCTGTACCATGACAGGAGCACAGCATAGACGTGCCTGAGCTCGCTGGCTCCAGTGCCTCAGGAGGAGCCTAGAAGCAATGGCACAGGATTCGGTGTGGTTTTCACCATCAAGGAGAACACTTGGACACAGCCTTGCCAGGGCTAGCGTTAGTCTGGTCCCGGCCAACAAACTTGGCTGAGTCTGCACAGACCACAGACGTATCCCAGGTGCCTGACTGCACCTTGCTGGTACTCAGTGCTGTTTGCTTTCTCTCAGGAGCAAGTGCATTAGCCATGGAAGTGCTCTGTCTTGTGCTAAGTCATGCAGATGTTTCGCCTGAACATCTGTCCTGCTCACTGAGCTCCCAGCAGCTGCTATGGGTGTGTTTAGCACTAGCATTTCTGTTTGTTTATGAGGCTTTCTCCAGAGTGAAACTGATGTCTGGTCTCCGTTTTGTATCTTTAAATCCAAAGTAACTTGGTACACCAAGACAAACTCCTTATATCTCCACTATCAATGGAGTCTGGCCTTCTGCAGCTATTCACAGCTAAGCTTAATAAATGGTCCCAAGTCCCCATTTCCAAGCAGAAGCCCTTAGTCTGGACATAGCTCAGCCTCCAAGGCTTGAAGAGCAGTCTCAGCAGCTGCTTTCCCCTCCTCTCTGTCTCATATCTCATGAGAGCATCTCTCTGCCCGGGACTGTGCAGGGGCTGGAGTAGCCGAGTTCAGAGGACGTGCAGCTGGAACACAGACTGGATGCCATCACTGGTAGATCACACTGCAGACAGATAAGTGACCCATCTGTCTCTTGGCAACTCCAGCTCTTCTGGTTTCCCTTGCGCTGAGCTTTACTTTCATTTCAGCTGTTTTCCTTAGCCTCTACATTGAGATTTTCCTTGGTTATCCCCATTGTTGCCTAGTCCAGCGGTGTCAAAAGGGTGCAGCATAAACTGCTGTGTTCACTGTCCTACATCACCAACTCACGTGGTCTTTCTCATCTCGTTACAGTTGAACAAGCTGGAGGAGGCAGCAAATGCAGCTCACACTTTCTTCATGGCAAACCCTGAGCACATGGAGATACAGCAGGACATTGAGAACTACAAGACCATGGCAGGGAAGGTCAGCTTGATTGACCATGAGGCCAGGCAGCATATGGTGAGTCTGAGCTAAAATGTTACCTGGGCTAAGTGTCAGGCAGTCTGGAGAGAAAAAACTGAGGAGGCCAAGAGAACATCATCTATGAATGAGGAGATTCTTCCTGAGGTCCATATTACAATGCAGCAAAACAAGCTCTCCCTTCCAGCACTCTCCTTCAAGGCAAGCCAGCTCCTGCTTCTTCACGGCACTATGCTCCTTGTTTGATAGCTACATCCCCAACCTAGTCCCTCTCTTCAGGGAACATTGGGGTCATCCATGGCTGTGAACGTATAACAGCAGGCAGCTTTGATGGATGCCTCCATGGGCAGTGACAGATATGGCTTACGTGTGTTTCTTTTGAGCTGGGTTCTCCTGCCAAGCAGATCTGATTTAGAACGGCTCCTAATGAGCACTGGATTATGCATTGTGAGAAAAAACATTCCTTCTCTTTGGTTTTACCTTCCTGCCCCACAACTATGCTGAATGCCAAGGGCAGGCCGCTGTGGTCTCAGCAGCATAGCCCACTCACAGTCTTGTCTTCTGCCTACCTACTTTTCAGGAGGACTACAGTGCTGGAGTGAGGCACTACGATAAGGAGGAGTACGGGCTGGCCATTGACTCCTTGGAGCGCGCGTTGAAAGGGTACTACTCCGAGGATGAAGATTGCCAGATCATGTGTGAGGGACCACAGAGATTTGAGGAGCATGAGTACCTGGAATATAAGGCTGGCCTCTATGAAGCTATTGCAGGTGAGGTCTTTTTGCATCTTTAAGTCTCTCCCTCTTGGCCCTGCAGTGTTTTTAATTATTGAGTTTGGGCCTTTGGCTGGATTTGGTGAAGTGTCTTCCCCTCCATCACTGCTGCTGGTGAGTGATGTTGCAGGAACCTCTTGGAAGGCCAGGCAATGCAAATCCAGGAACTAGGACATCTTATTTTCATCCTGAACAGAAGCTGGGCTAGAAGAATTGCATTTCCAGATATGTCAAGCACTCTGGAAGAGCTGGAAGTATTGGTGCTTTAACATAAACTGCCACAGCTTCCCTCTGTACACAGTCTCACATACCTCACTGGAATCTAGATATTGCTGGCCTCTGTTTATATTGTCTCTGTTTTTCAGTTCATGTAAAGAGAGCAGCAAAGTCCTCTTGGCCATGCTCCAGATGGCCAGGAAAGCTGCCAAAAAGGCTCAGAACATAGATTTCCCTTCCATCCAAAGGGATGGATTTGTCATTAGTGGAGGCCCACCTCATTGTGATCTTGACTAAAATCTCTGGAGAGAATTGAACATTGCCATGTAATCTTCAGATTTGCATGTGTGGCTCTGAGCCAGAGGGGATTAAAACGGTTCATTCTCAGTAGAAATGAGATTACACTTAATTAGTTGTAAGGAAAAGAAAAGCAATAAATTAAGGCTTGTTTGGTGACAGAAACCTTATTTATCTGCTTGTGCTCTTGGAGTTGCATCGCACTCTGGAGTTTTGCTTCTTCTGTGGAAAATACTTCGCTCAGATGTAGATTTTTTTTTTTGTTTTTGCGTAATTCTGTGTGTGTTGAGACAGGAAATCTAATTGAAATGACCAAGATGAGAGGCCACCAACATACCAGATGGAAAGCTGCCTTTGTTGGGTTTATTTATCCATGCAAAAAACTATAGGAAGTGTTCTAAGGGCTGACTTGGTACCAGTGCAACTGTTAACTGTTCATACCTGTTTTTAAAGCCATGACTAGGACACCAAGGGCCACTTGAAGCTCTCCATGAGAGCAGCCTTCAGTGAAAAGAAAACCCACCTTCCTTCTCACTGAAAGCCGCTGTTTGTCAAACAGGTTTTGGTCTAAATTGTATCTGTGCTGTGCAAGTTGAGTGCAGCACCAATGCAGATGTTTCTGTGCTGGAGCATGTGGAGCACAGACATGGTCATGCTGTGGTGATACTCAACTTAACACATCACCTGGGAGTGAGAACAAGCCAGATGGTGTCTGCAAGTGGTGTGACTTGGCTTGGCTAGATATGCATGGGAACAACAACTCCAAACCTCAGGGCTGTTCAGACACCCAAATAAACAGGGAAGTGAGAGCACAGAGAGGGAAATTTCTTTCTCTTTTCAATCCCAAGCTGTGTTGCTGCATGAGGTTGCAACACTCTCACCTCTCCACCCTAGGGACAGATGCATTTCAGTAATTCCAGTCTATATAGCCTGTTTCTAGGGCACCTTTGACAGTACTAAGAAAAAGCAGTGCTTCTCAGTGATGGATTTTTCCAGGTCTAGGATGCTTAAATCAGTATAAATTACAACAAAATTATTTATGTCCTTTTCTTTCTTGCTTTTCTTAATGTCATACCCTGGATATGTATGGTAAATTGAATAACTGCTGAGGCTACCTGCCCAGAGCAAATGGGGACTGGTGTGAGTTCCTACTTGATTTCTTTGCAAATACTTCAGGCTGTTTTTTTGGCAGCTCTGAGAAATGCTTTGGTAGCTGAGCACTTTTTTTTCCTAGCCTGTGTTTGTTTCTTAAGGTTTTCAATGGTGTACAGAGACACAACGAGTAAAGCAGATTTGTAAGTACATTGCAGCAAAGGCTCTAAACTGGAATCAGGTGTTGGTGTTGGCTTCGAAATTGTGCAACTGATACAATGCCTATATTGTGGACTCCCACCAATTAGAAAACTTTGCTAATGGCAGATATTTACCATGTGCTTGCACTTCCCTGGGAGATATGTCATCTTTGAGAAGCAGCAAACACAGGGATTTTGCTGCCAGTAGTTGCACCTTAGACCTTTGAGACTAGTGGTGCAGATGCCTCGCTTGGCCATGCTTGAGAAGCTGCACTGACCACTGCTATCTAAACCTCCCTGTGCTCTTAGGAGCTGTCTTGGTGCAGAAAGGAGAGGATTAAAGATGAGCTGAAGGAAGGGAGTGTGGAGCTGGCTTTCAATGGCAGCATATGTGGCCACTTCACATCTCCACGTGCTTTGTGGGTGTCCTCGCCTTTGGTTTGGCTCTTGGGGTTAAAGAGCTACCTGACACCTGCACGTCCCACCCAGCTTTCCTGGGCAAAAGCAGCAGGTCCTGGTACACAAAAGAGATGCTCAGGCTCCCTCTGCAGCTGACAGAAGGAAAAACGCATTTCTCAAGGGGGCAAAAATGTGACTGCAACACTCCATTGGTTTTGGGAAGGAGCCTAAGCTCTTTAGGTGCACACTTGTCTGCTGGACCAGAGCAGCTTAAGCTGCATATCCTTCATTTGGGGAGATTTGACCTCTGTCTGTCCTTGTCTCAGCATCATCACCATCTTTCTCAGTTCAGACTCTCATCTCCCTCATTTCTTGGCAGACCACTACATGCAAGTCCTGGCCTGCAAACACGACTGTGTCCGAGAGCTCGCCACGCGCTCGGGCCGAATCTCACCCATCGAAAATTTCCTTCCCCTCCATTACGACTACTTGCAGTTTGCCTATTACAGAGGTAAAGGCTGTCTTACTGTTCCTCATAGTGCTTCCTGGGTTTTGTTACCTTTTGTAGGGGTTTGAATTGTTTCATGTGGAAATCAGCATATTTCCCCATGATGTCTGTGCTACACTGATGCGGTGGCGTGGTCTGAAAGAGTCAGGAAGCAAAGGACATTGGAAATTGTCTCTTCAAAAGTTAGGTTGACTGAAATACAAAGAAGTCTTTTTATAAAAGTGTTTTAAATCATCAGTCAGGTTTTAAAAGCCCAACCTTTAGCTTAAACATTATTGTTTTTTAAATGAATTTAAAAAGGCCCTTTTTCAGGGCCCTTTCATTTGCTCTTTGAAGTTAAAATTCCAGGGATTTATATGTTTCACAGTTTCTGAAACCGATTCATACATTTTCTAAGTTAATGTACAACAGAAATATAAGTTAGCCCAAGCTTATCCCAAGATGCCAATTTTTGCAAATTACCAAATATTTTAAGATTTGTGGTACGGTCACAGGAGTTGGCACCATTACAAAATATCAGGAATTGGCAGTGCTATAAAATACTGCCAGTTGTGTGGTCCTGTATGGTATTTTATTATCTTTTGTTACATACAAGAAAATGGAGGCAGAATTCTGCTATCTCAGGCTTGTGCTGAGAGCTCTTTCCTGAAAAGGGTAGAACGTGAGGGTCAGAATTGCTACTCAAACCTAAAGCTTCTTCATTCATCAATACAATGGGAAGAAAGCAGGAGGAGTCTGCAGCATTTCATGCTGACAGAGGCTTTTTAATTCCTCTGCCCAAGTAGAGTTTTAATGTGATAAGCAGAGCCACTCAGAGCCCTGAAAGATGCTGCACAGAAGAGAGGCAGTTTGCTGCCAGACAGCATCCATATCCTGCCCATCCAGTTGGATCCAATTTGGATATCATCTGACCTGTGCATGACCGCAGAGAAGTCATGTCTCTGTGCCTCATTTCCTTGCCAGTGGAGTGGAGCAGTTAAGATGAAGTCGCATCAAAAGAGCCTTGTGATGTGCTGGGCTCACCCTTCAGCTGATGGAGAGCTCAGGATGGGCCCCCTCCAACTCTGCAAGCTCCCCTCTCTAGCTCTCCCCACCATTCTCTGCATGAGCCCCTGGCACTGCTGGTAGAGCTGTGCCCTCTGTTTCCCCACCTTGACAACTGTTGTGTTACCTCCCAGTTGGTGACTACATAAAAGCCCTGGAGTGTGCCAAGTCCTACCTCCTCTTCCACCCAGACGATGAAGATGTCTTGGAGAATGCAGGTTATTATGAGGGCCTCTTGGAAGGTACAATGGATCCAGATGCCGTCAAACCCAGAAAGGTGAGTGTCACCTAGGAGCCCTTGGTGGAAGTCTTTAACAAAAGCGTCAGCTGGAAATAAAAGCAGCTTTTCAGCTTTCCCACAGTGAAACCACTTTGAAAACAGATGTGGAGGTACTGGACTAGCTGCCAGTGCTAATTGTCAGGATGCAATTCCAGACTTACTGGCGTGAGGGAAAAGCTGGAAGTCAGGATGTACTTTAAATGGGGACTTTGGCTTAGCAAAGCCTTACGCAAGGGCCAGGAGGGCGATGACCGAGTGCCTCAACAATGTAAACCCTCCGCTCGTTCAGTGCTCCAGAGGAGACGTGGAGGAGGTCTCCACCAAGCACTGAGCAGAGGGCAACCTCCCTTAAGAGAGGGCTGAGAAATATTTTCCCAAGGGGAGGTTACTCTCAGCATTACTCTCAAGTCAGTGAGCTTGGAGTTCAGTGCTCAGCCTGTTCTGCAGGGCGTAGCTTTGCTGTCACAGGGTCAGGCTGGGGTCAAACAACCAAGCAGTGTGTATTCAGTCACCCCGTGGGACAGGCTTCCTCTCCAGCCAGGGCAGCCTTTATCTGCAGCCCCTGGGGCTGCCTTTCTCACAATGCAGAAGAGAAGTTCCCCCGCCCCATCACAGCCCTGCTGAGCCTCATTCCCCTTGCACCGTAAGCAGATGGTAAGCAGGAATTGGATTTTCTATTTCCTTGGGAATTCCTTGATTTCCAGGAAAATCAAGGTGAATTTGTTAAAATGCTAAAAAGGAAAAGGGAAATCATAAAAAAAGAAGACAAGAGAAATTATAATTTCTTCTGTCAAAGTGATCCTAGGGAAAAAAATAAAGATATTGACAAAAACTTTTCCTAGTATTTTGAAGTTTTCTGTTAAAAAATACTCAATTTTTTGCTTTGCAAAGTAGTTTTCTCGGAGGAAACCCCAGTGGTTTGTTTACACATTTTTCCAGATATGTGGTGCCCACCCTACTGCCCTGAGTGCATCCCAGGCTCTGAAGCTGCAGCCCACCCACTGCCAGGCTGTGGGCTCCACATTGCAGATGGGAACCAAGTCACATCCCAGCCAGGGTCCCTGCTCCACCAGCCTGAACCTGTCTCCCCTTCTGCAGCTAGGGCTTCTCTGGCCACCCTCTTGCCCAGACATTTAGAGGCTTTCCAAGGTTCTCAGCACACTCTATCAGGTATAGACATGTATTTGGGTGATTCAGGGTTCCTGAATGAATTGCTGTTCACCTTCCCTTCTGTAATGTAGTGAGGGGCTCAGCCCTGTGTCCAGGGTTGCTCTAAGGCTTGACCCAAGCATCCCTCACCTCACAGGCGTCTGTAGTGGTGCATAAAAAGCAAACCCCTCTCGAAGCAGAGGTGCATTGCCTGTGTCTTGCGGAAGCTACGTGTGCAACCACCCCGTTTTCCTCCTTTTCAGGAAGCTCAGACGCTGCTGCGGCGCCATAAGCTGGAGTCCCACCTCTTGCAGGTGGCTGCGGCTGCTCTGGGATACGCCTACTCGGAGCCGGTAATGCCTGGGTCTGCTATGGCAGTGGCCTTCAGGAGGTCACAGCCATAGGACCAGCTTCCCCCCCCATCCCCATCAAGCGAGTCCTATGTAGTGGCTCAGGAGCTGGGTCTTGGCCGGGTTTGTTCCCCATGGGAAGATGGTGATGGCAAAGCGAGGAAGGCAGCCGTTGGGGTGCTGAAGGAGAAGCAGATACAACCCAGCCCGGCTCCCCTGCCATGATGTCTGGCTGTGTCTCAGCCACTGCCGTGGTGGTGGTGTGGCGCTGGGCAAGCTGGGCTCCCTCTGTACTCCTCATACAATGCCAGTTTGGGCTGGGCTTGCATTTTCAATTTGGTGAACCATGCAATTGCTCAAAGTTGTGTGGGGTGGGTCCATATTAGAGAGGCTGGCTGATGTCCCCAGGTGCAAGGCAGAGCAGGTAGCTCCCTGGCTTCGGCCGGAGCATCAGATTAAGAAACACGACCTCTCTCTCTTCCCACAGAACTACTGGAACAGGTACGGCGCCCGCCAGGATGAACACAGGTGAGCCACCACCCACCCCAGCTGAGTCCGTGGCTTCACCGCTCCCTGCAGTGGGGCGAGGGGGTGTGCCACTTATGGGGTGCCAGTCTGCCACTCAGGGGGTGCTGCCTGTCCCCCTCAGCATACATCATGGCTGAATTAGAGCCCTTTGCCCCTTACCATTATGAACAGTCCCACAAGCACCTTATTTTAGCAGAGTGCCTTAAAACCAGCAATGGTCTAGGGGGATGGTCTTGGTCAATGAGGCAAGTGATGCTCTTCAGGTTTGTTGGTGTCTGTGCTTTACTGGTGGAAACTGCTGCTCCCATTACCAGAAAAACATGGTTTGCCACAGGACAGGGTGAGGGCTTCTATTTGTGACGTATGTACAAAGTACAAATTTGCTGTTTTTTAAAAATGTATTGCTTTTTGAAGGGTGCAAAACAGCACAGTTCCCAGAGCTGGAGATCTGTGGTCATGATGTTCCTCTTTTCTCTTGCTCCTCAGTGTCCCATCAAGTATTAGCAGTGAACCAGAGGATGGGCCCCGGCTGTCTCTGGCAAAGAAAACCATGCCAAAACCAGATCGAGAGTTAAAGGAGGGTAAGTCTGATGAAGATATCTCAACAAAATTAGAAGGTTTTTTCCTTCTAGTTTGATGTGGAGCTGGGAGACTGGCTCCTCCTCACCATGGGGAAGGTGACACCAGCAAACTGTAGTCTTTCCTCCAGATGCTTTTAAGATTAAAAAGTCCCCTGTTGTCCAGGCTGCAGAAGGATGGTTGCTGAAGGTTTTAGGAACTCTGGTGCTGATGCTTTGCTGAATGTGCTGGATCACACCATATTAACAACTATTTCTGTTTGCAAACTGGCTTGTGATTCCATGTCTTGGCTTACATCAGGTCACTTGGTGTTAAGGCTTGTTGGCAGACATTTCAACGGATTTTAGCACATATTCAGCAACCACAGAACATACCATAACATCTCCTACTAAAGAGGAGATTTGCCCCGTAACAGTTTTGAAAAACTATATTGTAGCCAAATACCAAAGCATGCTCCTCGCTGCAGACCAACAGAGCTCAAACCAGGAGGAGTCTTGTGTCTCTGGTGAGCCACCTCCACAGCAGCAGGCAGTTAAACCTCCCTGTAATGCAATGGATGGTTGTCCTTCTGGGGGAATTTCACAGCCTAAGTTGTCTCCAGCTGCTCAGTGTCTTGCTCAGAGCATTGTTAGACCTTCTCTAGCCGTACGTAAAATGGGGGACTACCACAGGAAGATCCTGAAGAGCTTGCTTAATCGAAGAGCTGGTTGATTTATATTTCTTGGCCTATTTGCCTTCTATAACCAAATAATTTCAGAGTGGATCTTTCTCTGTTTTTTCTTCTCTCTATGCTTTTATTTTGGTTTATTTGCAGAATGTCCTCAAGTTTACTAAGAAAACTGAAACCATTCAAAAACAAAACCGGATTTTCGTCCATCCAGCTGCTTCCATTTTTTTTTTTTCTTTCTCTCTGTTCACTTGGGAAAAGATGAGAAAAGGTCAAAGGAGAAAAAGAAAAGCTCATTTTAATATTGTAATCCTCTTCTGTACTTCTCTCTTTCCCCCTTCTTCCTTTCCACCAATTCTTTCACTCCAAAAAGTCTAAAGATTTCCCCAGTTTCTTTGGGGTGTTTTTCACACAGCATACACACAGGAAACAGGTCTCTCTCTGCTAGTGCTTAGAGGCCATGGGGGCAAGGAAGTCAGCCAAGAGCGTGCTGCCAATGTGGGACAAGGGTTCAATGTTCAGGGCACACGGCAGCTTCTCCATGGAAGGAACAGAAGAAATTGGGGAAACTAGTGAGTGGTGCCTTCTAGGTTCACCTCTCATGTGCCTATGGCTAGGAAGGAGCAACATACAAGCTGGAAAGCTCAGCCCTGAGTTGGAGTGTGCCAGGAGTTTGGATTTCAGAGTCCTGTTTCTAATCCAGCTGCCTTTATAATAAATCCTATTATCAAGCAACAAGAACAGCAAAGCTAATATGAGGAATGTCTCATCTTTTCCATTCCAAGAAACCTAACTCTTCAGAAATAAAGTCATGGGCTAGTGGTGGGGCTTTGATGTTAGGGTTAGGTGTCCTCCATCGGCCAAGGACACCTTCCAGAAACACGAAACACACTAGGTGTGTTGACAGGAAAAGCAGTAATTACAAAAGCAGTGTAACAGAGAAGTTTCCTTGTGCCACATGGTGAGAGGAGCTCTGTGGCCCTGTTTCCTCTGTTCTATTGCAGCTCTAAAAACAGTTAATTTTCCCCACGATTTAGTTGCATTTTACCTTTCTTCTGGAGGAACATCTGGTTTAGGTTTTTAGTGTTGGCATTTATTTCATTCTCCCTCTTTGAGGAGGTGAGGGGAAGAGCTTTCAGAAGACGACAATTTAGTGGCTTTGACGTGTTTTTCTAATCAGGCAAATTTGATGGGGATGGAGCCAAATTTCTTGTAAAGAGCTAATCTCTCTTTTCTCCTTTCCCGTTTGCTCAGCATGTGACAAGGCTCAGTCACCTTGTACCAGGTGGGAGCCCATCAGTGTGCAAGCCCAGCACACTGGTTGTATCCCCATCACAGGGATGCTACCTACCTGGGACCCCCAAAATGCAGCCAAGCCATTGGCTTCTGGCAAGCAGAGGCAGGCAGCTTGAAGACAAGGAGTGAAGGATGGCAGGGATGGCCATGGCACCTCCTTTGCCTCTGCAAAGGAGGATTGTCCTCACGGTCCTCCAGTTCACCCATTCCCAGCCTCAGCACTGCATTAAGGTTTTTTATGCATGTAGAAGACAAAAACCCCACTGATGACAATTGCAGAGAGAGGCTTTGCCTGCCAAGCTGGCAAGATCCACAGAGCACAAATGCAATGGAAACTTCTGGCCTCCACTGATGTTGGCCGCTGGGCAGGAAAGCCAAGTTAACTGGTGTCTCCCATTGTGTCCCGCTGAGTTTTGGTGTTTTCAGGCTGTAGTCCCTATGTCTACAAAACAGCTAATGAGAAGGTGGAAAATGCTGATGCTCTTGCAGCAAATTGATTTAATCTCCGTGTGTTTCCATTGCTTCTGTTTCCTGTGTCGCTGAGATGAGGCCAAACTCTACTCTCTGCTGTGAAGGTCTTTCCCTGGCAGCACACCCGGGTAACTTCAGCTGGCCTTCAGCCACAGGACAGGATGTCAATACGGCCAGGGCATGTTCAGCGGGGTGTTTCTGTGTCTCTCTTTCCATCAGGGGGTCCGCTTCTCTACAGTGACGTGAAATTTGTCTACAACTCACAGCAGCTGAATGGGACCCAGCGAGTACTCCTGGATAACGTCATCTCAGAGGAGCAGTGCCAAGAGCTTCACAGAGTGGCCAGTGTGAGTGGGCAATGTCCCTGTGGGGGACACGACTGCCACCTGGGCTGAGCGCCTGGTGCTCTCCACAGCATCTGGCTTGTGAGAGCTGAATGTGGGACCAGCCCCCGGAGACATTCTGGGTTCATGCCACTCTCTTGAGTGCTGCAGCTGATACAAGGATGACTGTGGAGAACAGTCAGATGTTTATCCCCGTAACACATACAAAACTGCAGCACGGGAGCTGCTGTTCCACCCTGGGCTGTTCTTAGAAACATGCTGCAAGACAGTCCATGTAGAAATAGCTCTTTGCTGTATGTTATACACAACCCCAAAGGACGCTCTTACACAGTCCTGGTTGAGCCTTCTCATTCATTGTCAGCTGAGCCTGGGAAGGGACTGAGGGTGCCTGCACATCCCCAGCTGGGAGGTGGGTGGCTGTCTTCCAGTACCTCAGAATGGACTGCGTTTGTGGAGAGCTACAGAGCCTTCCTCGTGAATGCAGCCCTGGGGGGTTTGGGGAAGAGGGTTCCAGGTGCTTCCATTGCAGCTCCCCCTCTCATGGGGAACCAGTTCACCCCTCACCTGTGTTTGTGTTTTTCAGGGGATCATGTTGGCTGGAGACGGTTACAGGGGCAAAACCTCCCCCCACACCCCAAACGAGAGATTTGAAGGAGCCACCGTCCTCAAAGCCCTCAAAGTACAGCTCCTTCCCTCCTCCTCCTTTCCCAGGCCCTCCCTCCCAGCCAGCATGTGGTGCTGACCCTCTCTCGCCCCTTCTCCTCCCCAGTATGGCTACGAGGGCCGCGTCCCGCTGAAGAGCGCCCGGCTCTTCTACGACATCAGCGAGAAGGCCCGCAGGATCGTCCAGTCCTACTTCATGCTCAACTCCACGCTCTACTTCTCCTACACCCACCTGGTGTGCCGCACCGCCCTCTCCGGTGAGGGCTCGGGGGCTGCTGGCAGGGCAGGGCTGGGACACCAGGAGGCGTTCAGCCCCCCTGGAGGGGTTTACACAAACCTGAGAGTGGGTCTCTTTTGCCCAGTGCTTAAACTGCTGGCTGAGGGCTGGGCAAAGTCACTGTCCCCTCAGCAGCAAAGGTTGGTGAAGAAGCTCATTTCTGGCATGTCTCTTGTTTTTCATGTCTCAAACTTCTCCTCTTTTCTTCTCTCTCTTCTCTTGTCTACTCTCACTGTCCCTTTTCCTTTCTATGCCCCAGCCATCCATCTCACTTCCCTGCAGTAGGGAACAAGCAGAGCTGTGCAGATCTGAGTTGTCAGGTGTTGCCTTTTCTCCCCAGCCTTTCCTTTCCTCCTCTCACCTGTGGACACCACCCAGAGTGGGGTTAGAGTAGGCTCCTCATCATGATAGACCCCACAGAGCATGGCGTTTCCATGTCATCCACCCGTTCTCCTTCCCCCTTCCTCCACATGGTCCTGCCTAGGCCAGCAGGAGAGAAGGAATGACCTGAGCCACCCCATCCACGCGGACAACTGCCTCTTGGACCCCGAGGCCAACGAGTGCTGGAAGGAGCCTCCTGCCTACACCTTTCGGGATTACAGGTAGGCAGGAAGGGAGGGTTGCCACTGGGGACCCTCCTCAAGGCAGGGCATGCTGCCTTACAGGTTGTAAGCCCTAAAGCCCGTACATCCCACCCACAGCAGAAGTGATTTCCAGCAGGTAGTTTCTGATGGCAGCAAACATTGTGGCTGAGCTTCCAGCCAGCGTTTAACTGTAATGGCTTTCTGATATTTTAGGTTCAGGAGATCCCAGCTGGGGCCCACAGGGCTGTGTCTCTGTCAGGTGGTTTTGGTGCAAAACAGGAGGGTGAGAGCTGGTGGGACCTTGGGGACATTTTGAGAATTGTTCCCTAGCCAAGGAAAATTCTGCTGGTTCTCAGCTGTGCCTCCAAAAGGAGGCACTTTGGTGGTCCCAACTGGCCTCACAGCAGGACCTCCCCTGCGTGGCAGACCCCAACCTGCATCTCAGTGGAGTGATGCCAGATCTGACCTGGAGGCACAGGTCAGCTCTGCGCCCCACTGCTGCTCACCTCACAGGGATCTCCTGCTTCCTCCCCCAGTGCCCTGCTGTACATGAATGCAGATTTTGAGGGAGGCGAGTTCATTTTCACTGAGATGGATGCCAAGACTGTGACGGTAAGTCAGTGCTGTGCACCAAACATTGTTCCTCAGCACCCTCTACTGGGGCTCGGGGCTTCCCCAGGCAGCCCATGGCTCCTACCTTGCAAAGGGCCCACACCAAATCCTGCTGGCAGAGGTGCACAGACCTTCCGTGCCCTGCTCAGACACTGCACTGAGCAGAAGACCTGCAGATCAGATGAGAGTCATTCCTGCCTGGAGGACCACTGAGCTGCCACCCCGTCTCGTGGCCAAACAGGAAGCAAGGTCTCTATGGATACTCAGTGTCTGGCCCAGAGCAGGTCACAGTAGTGGACATCAGTCCCTGCGAGGGATGGGGCTCAGGCACAAGCCCCTACCCCTGCATGGGGCCGTTTGGGAGGCTGGGCACGCACTCTGTGGTTGGACAGTGCATCTGGGCACCATGCTGGGGCTCTGAATTGCACTAGATGCTGGAGGGTAGGTTGCATCTACCTAAAACCAGTGCCAGGGGATTGATTCTGTTGTCACTTCTGCCTCTGAGGTCCCACAGGATACCTCTTGTGGACTCATCAGAGAGAAGAAAGGTGTTTCATAACCTCTGCCAGGGTTAGCCTGAACCTCCCTAGAGCTATGCCATGGCACTGTTTAGCCACAGGTAACCATACCTGCAGGCTTTGCAAGGACTCCATGCCACCATCTTCTACCTGCAGGATGCCTGTGCAGCAGGACCAGGCCTCAGGCCTCCCTCTTTACCCCACGCACTTCTCCAGCTATGCCCAGAGCTCTGCATGTCCTGTAGAGCCACTCACTGGGTGCTGGGGCAATGTCAGGAGGAGATGCCCAGTAAGGGCCCTGGGCCGTGGCGAGCCCAGACAGGGGCAACCACGCTGCTCCTTGCCACCCTGCTGTTGGCTGTTTTCCCCAGGCCTCCATCAAGCCCAAGTGCGGGCGAATGATCAGCTTCTCATCGGGCGGCGAGAACCCCCACGGGGTGAAGGCAGTCACCAAAGGGCAGCGCTGCGCCGTGGCGCTCTGGTTCACCTTGGACCCTCTTTACAGAGAGCTGGTGAGTCCCTCTGTCCTCATGTGGGGGGAGCGAGGGGTACCCAGCCTTCTGGAGGAACCTGGACCATCTTAAGCTTTAGGTCCCGGCACATCTCTTTTCCCCCCATCGCACCTCCTGCAGCAGCCTTCCCACCATAGAGACAGGAGCCGGTGGTCCCAGGAGTGCAGTTTTCCCTGCCAGCCGAGCTCTTGGACACCCATGGCAGGGGCCGGGCTGGGCTGGCCATTCCTGACACCTAGTGGCAACCTGGGGAACGGGAAAGTTCTCCACGGCCATCCACAGCCGGCAGGACAGCGGTGTGTGTCCGGCAGCAGACCCTCAAAAGCAGTTTGGCAGACTCAAGTCCACGGGTCTGGGCATTCGGATGCCTTGGGAGTTCTGGGCTGAGATGCCTTTCAGCAGGCAACCTCCAAACAAAGCTACACGCAGGGAGAGAACAAACCCCTAGTGCCTTTGCCTTGTGGAGCAGGTGGGCTTATTTTCAGACATGCGCTTTACTATCTCTCTGCTTTTTGGTGCTAGCTGAAATTCCTCTGTGCTTGGTGCATGTGTGACAGGAGATCAGCCCTGGCCAGGGAGCTGGAAATCTGCATCAAGCAGAGGGGCCAGGAGGAGGGTACGCTGTGGCAGTGGCTGCTAGTGGAGTGTGACAAGAGACCAGCAATATGTCAGATCTGCCCCAAGCACCTCAGCCCCTGGAGGGAGGAGGGAGTTGGGTATTGAGGTGCAAAGCGTTTTAGTTAATTTTGCCCAGCAAATCCCAAGCTGAACTCCCAGGCTCTCCTGTTCTCTCAAATGCTGTGCTGGTCCCTGGATGAGCTGCTTGCTGTGGGTCCTCCCAGAATGCTGAGCTGCAGTGAGCAAGCTGAGAGCAGACCCTGAAGCTTTGCTGTTACCATTTCTTCCCGTCTCTCACAGGAGCGAATCCAGGCGGATGAAGTGATTGCAATGTTGGACCAGGAGCATCTAGGACCCAGCGAAATGAACATCAACCCAAAGGACGAGCTATGAACTAGGCCAAAGACTTTTTCTATTAAATATTTATTTAATATTGTTAATCTTATTAGAACCCTTCTATTTTTGTACAGAGTGGCTGTATAAATTAACAGGTTATTATGATTTTGGAGTTTCAGGAGTGCCTCTTCTGTGTTTAGCACAGCTCTTGCTGGGACCCCTCACTGCTGTGCCAGAATCTCCTGCTGTGACTGACTCTGCCTCTGAGATGCCCTGTCCTTCCTTAGCACCTCTCAGGACTTATCCAGGCCCACTGTGCTCTCTATGAGGACCCCTTCTTCTCCTTCCTTAAGCCAGAAATAGCTGCTTCTCTTTAGCCTCTGCTAGAGCAGTATCTCAGGTGTGATAACAGATCAGCCTTGCTGCCTCTGCTGAGTGATGGCTGGGGGAAAGTGGAACACAAATCACTTATTTCCATCTCAGAACCTAAACCCCAGTCCTAGCAAAATGCATATTTCTCTCTCGCCATGCAAACCTGTCATTTGAGCATTAATTCTGAGAAGAGCTACCAGAAATCACCTTCTGGGCAGGGACATGAGCAAGGTAAGCAAGGATTTGACTTTCAGCTGACTCTGTTGAAATAGGGTCTGTCACTTACGTTCAGTGGCCTGTGATGCATGAAAGAAACTGCTTCACACTGCATCCTTTGAGCTTCCAGCCCAGTGCTGCTGCTGGTAGAACCCAAGGTTAGAAGTCATAATTTCTAGGACCATTTTGGAAAGCAGCAGAAAGGCTTGCATATGTTAGAGTTTTACTCTAGAATTTACTGCAACACTGCTGTCTCTCCAGAAATCTCTGCAGGGATCTTGGCTGGAGTTTGCATCCCTGAGCAGCTTTGCTCTGCTCCCTGCTGCACTGACACTTTCTCAGTTCTTTTCTGCTCCTCTCTGCCAGCTTTGGCATTTCCAAGACACAAAATCTGCAATAGGGAATTGTCTTTGCTCATGCAGCTTGTGCTTACCCAAATCTCCCAGGCTCAGCAGCACTCCCTCTCCAGCCAGTCACTGGTTACAAAGGCCATAGACAAGGATGGTCCTTCTCAACAGCTGGTCCTTAGCAAGAAGGGGAACACAGCACAACTGGAAAAAACAAACAATGCCCAGACTGTGAAGGGGGCACCATTAGTGCCTAGAAAATGATGGGTCATCTGCTGTACCTCCTCCTGTCTGGAATCTGCAGGGGAGAAAGCTCTGAGTGTTTCTGAGCCACGAATGTAGCTTGTGTCTGGGAGATTATCATCTCCCCTCCTCACAGACTGTTGAAAAGATTCATCATATTGTTTCCCCTGAGAATTTGCCACAGGCTTCTGCTTTCAGAGATCCTTCCCTGCTTAAATGCCTCCCCTGTAAATGCTTAATACTCCTTTTTTAAAATAGCCAGAGGAGAAGCTGGAGGGAAGAAGGGGAGGGCAGCTGGAGAGCTGAAATCCTGATTATAGTGTCCCCCATCTGCACCACGCTGTTGCATCCAAGGCTTGACTCCTACATGCTGCACCTTCAGCCTGAGTTTGTGTTGCCGTCTCCCTGACAACCGCATCTGCCTGAGCTCATCCTGCAGAGCTGCACCCTCCAAACAGCTCGGGGCAGCCCCTGTGCTACTGGGGGCTGTGGGGATCCCACCAGCTGGTGGGGGGGACATCGCAGGTCATGGCTTGTTTGCTGCCATGGTGGTTAGCTGGAGTTGTGTCTAAATCCAGGGGAAATAAATGAAACACAATATCTGGGCCTGGCTTTGTCTTTCTTTTGCCATATATTAGAAGGAGAGACTGAGGGGGATGTGGATTGTCTCACAATGAGTCCTCTCCCTTGGGTTTTCCTGCCTCAGGCCCTAGAGCACACGCTGGAGGAGCGTCAGAGACACCGATGTGGACAGGATTAAGGGAAGTAACTTGTCTGTGCATTTGCCTTCCTGTCCATATCCTTTGCTCTGCCTCCAGCCATCTAATAACTTCAATGCCATTGGCACACCTTGGGCAATTTGGAGAGTAGGAGGAGGGTGTCACAGCTCCTGTGCGGTGCTGGGGTAGGCAGCAGGCTGGGGAGCGAAGTAGGATGCCAGTCATCTTCTGGTGAGACAGCAACTTTGGTAGAGAACAGTGAAGCAGCTTCAGAAGCATGCAGCATTCTGGGATTCAATTGCAAACATGAATCCCAAAACCCCAAGAAGGCGAAAGTCTCTGGGCTGCCTGGCTATGCTGCTCACCAGGCCGCTCTGCTGCTGAGACCTGCCTGCAGGCAATGCCATGCTGAAGCCAGGAAACAGGAATGCAGTGAGTCAAAGGCACTTTCCTGTTTGTTTGTTTTTCCAGCTCATTGCTCTGTCATAGTCTAGCTCAGAAGTGGATTTTTTATTTCTGCTGCAACAGCAGAGGCAGTTGCCAGGTTTCCTGGCACGCCGTATCCTCACAGGAGCGAGTTACAGAGCTCTTTGGGACATGCACCAAAATACAGTGTAGGCTTCTAGGTCTTTTTTTTATCTGAGAGGGATGGGTTGCCACCAAGGTGGCTTGGCCTCTGAGAAATGAATTTTGACTCTTAGCTTTGATGTAGGTGCCTGGGATCTGCCAAAGCTGTCAGGATCACATCCAGACTGCCCACAGGGCACCCGCATGCCTAGAAAAAGAAAGCTAATGATAATACCGAATGTATAACCCCCTTTTCAGTCAAATACACCCCAGGGACAACCTGCTGCACTAACATTTTTGCTTCCTGTTACATTGGCTCAAATTGGTTAGTCCCTTCTTGCCCTGCCACTCTGGTAGTTGCTGCTTCCCCAAGCCCCAGCTTGGAGCAGCTCCCCAAGGAGGCAGTGCCTGAAGTTACACCACAGAGAATAAAGCTGATGCGTGTTTCAGAGCAAGCTTTATGGTTCCAAGGCCAGCTCGGAGCTCTAGCCAAGGCTTGGCCACTGAAGGGACCCACAACCTACTTAATGCATTGGCCATTTGTTATACGTGTCCCAGTTCTATCACAGCAACAGGAGGGTTTGGCGATGGAGATGCTTCAACCGTGTCTTAGTTCCTTGTTAACTCTGCCGCACCCCTCCTAATACTAATAATACATGCAGGGTGGGATTAGCAGGGTTGATTTATGACAGACAACAAGAAAAAAAAAAAGAAAACAACTCATAAAGGAATGTAATGGAATTAAAAAGGATTTAAAAGAAGTGGAGTGGCTCTGCGAGCGCGCGCGCACGCTTGGGTGCGGCCGTTGCTCTGAAAGCAAATCCCTGTGTGGTGTTACTCAATGTCAGGGGATCTTCATTAGCAAAGAGCTTTGCTTTTGTTTTGATATTCACACGGGCTTGAGCCAACTTTGGTTGCCCCTTGCACAAGGCTGCTGCTATGATTTGCGGGGAGGCGGGGGGGGGGGGGGGGGGGGGGGAGGAGGTGGTCTGGAGGAACCTGGTCTCTGCCATAGGCAGAGGGAGTCATGAATGTTTCGGGAAAAAGTCTAGCTGACACAGATGCCTTCACTAAGGAGAGGATGAATCATTGCACCTCAGACTCAGGGATGATGTGACAGCAGAGAATGAAGAGCTGGCAGCATCAAGGGCACCGATGGAGAACAGCAGCTAGCAGGGGCCGTGGTAGCCCAGCAAGGCACTCAGTGCCTCATGCAGAGGATAGGAGCATAGAAAACACCTTGTGCAAGCAAAGAACCACCAGTGGGGGCCAGCAGAAAGTTTGAGGCTGAGCCCCTTTGGGCTATAAATGCCTTACTGCAAGTGGCTGATGAAAGCTTCTCTGGAGGCAAAAGCTCACCCCTGAAATCTCACCCAAAAGTAAAACTTGTGGCTATTTACAAATCTCTGACTCCACAGGCAAGGCTGAAATACCTAAAGCTCTATATGTCCAGTGGCTACAGAGTCTAAGATAACCTGGACATGCCCATAGGCATTAGCCTTGCAGAACTGAAGCGTTAATTTTAAGGCAACCGAACTTTGCCAATATTGTTGTGGAGGCATAGGGCCATGTGGGCAAGTCAGTCAGCAGCAGCTCCACTGGATGATGACTAATCCTGATTGATTCCTAGCTGGGTCATGATAAGCTTATGAAATATGGTATATTTGGACCTTTTGTATGTCCTTTTTATTTGCCAGGATCTAGACTGACAGCTCAAAATACAGCAGCTTTGATGAATTTTGGTGATCCTGTGACTAGCCCTGCAAGTGGTCATCCTGGCTGAAGACTCTTTTCTGCTGCCACTCCATCCCACCCTGCAACTGCATCCTTCTTGCCATCTCTCCACCCTGCTCGCTCTCTGCCCCAGTGATGTACAGTTTGGGCAGCATCATCCCTGCCAGTTGCTGCACCTAAGGTGGGCCAATCCCTGTGCAAGAGTTCCTCCAACTCAGAGGCACTGTGGTCATGGGTGGGAGCAGAGCCTGGACTGCTTTGTCACCTTGGCATTGCAGCTGCTGGCTGCCTGGCAAGCTGGAGGGTTTTGTCCAGGGAAAAGATGGTAGGAAATGGAGCTTGCACTGGGCACTGCTCATCCCTCCTGGTTAAACCTGGGCAGAAACAAACTGAGCACTCACAGGCAGCTGAACATCTTCCCATGAAAAACTGCCTTTAGAAAAAGAAGGTTGTTTCCTCCTGTCCACACCCTTGCCCAGCCTGAGGAAAAAAAATAACACAAAACAAGACAGCTGGCTCTTATAGTGCTGGCAGTGAGAAAAAATTGGGCTAGTCCTGCTCTGGGGAAGAACTATATTAAAAAGGAAAGAAGCCTGCCTGTCTTCTGTTTCCACAACTGGTCCTATGCCCACACCCCACCAGAAGAGACACTTTTCCTGTGGGAACTGTTGCTGTTTTCTGTGCATTGGAGTATGGCCCTGGCTGGGTCCCACAACACTGTGCTCTTCCCCAGGTGTATGTCTGTGTTTTTCCTCCCACCACCCTGTTTTCACAGCAGGCACCCAGGCCCAGGGTGTAAGGTGCCTTGGTGCCAGCAACAGCACCTGAACCAATGGAGTGCAACCATTCATGAGGCCAAATCCTGCACTGCTGTTCACCCCAGGCACAGCCCGACCTTCGTAGAATCACAGAATCACTATAGTTGGAAAGGACCTCCAGGATCATCAAGTCCAACATCTCCCTAATCACTAGACCTCAAGAGCTACATCTACTCTTTTTTTTGAACCCCTCCAGGGATGATGACTCCACCACCTCCCTGGGCAGCCTGTTCTAGTGCCTAACCACTCTCTCAGTGAAGAAATTCTTCATAATAGCCAATCAAAACTTCCCCTGGTGCAACTTGAGGCCATTTCCTCTTGTCCTATCATTAGTAATTTGGGAGAAGAGACCAACAACAAGGCTCCTCCATATTCTTGTGGAGTGTGTGTGTGTGATCTGCCCTCAGAGCACACACTGCACCAGCAAACCGCTGGCTCCGCAGGTCTAGTGGATGCCATGGCCAACCCAGCATTGTTTTTATCTTGTTTTGAACACCCGGTGAAAGCTGGCACTGAGTTTGTTTCCTTTTTATTTAGCAAAAAGAAAAAAAAAATCATAAAAGTTAACCTGTCCCAACCCCCTGGCAGCCATCCAACCCTGCCAAAAATAAACCCAGCACAGCACAGGAGCTCGAAGAAGCAAACCAGGCAACTGGGAGAGCTGCATGGCCACCCCCAGGTTGTTTCTGGGGCAAGGCAGAGCGCCGGGGAGTGGGGTTCACCCTCGGTCTGGCTGGGCAAGACTGGGCAGCCTGTGAGGCTGTGCAGACAACCTGAGCATGTGCCACGGCAGGAGAACAGGCAACACAAAGGCCCTATGGGCAAACAGAGCTGGGCTGGCGAGTGGACACACTTGAAGGAGCGAGTTAGCTAAAGATGACTTCCAGAGGTGGTTTGGATAAGGAGAATGGCAGTTCTAGTAGGTATTTGCTGAGGTTGAACAGGGCAGGGGGAGTCAATATGAGCTCAGTTTAGCTTCTACCCCTCCTTTATTTGTAATAAGATTAACAGCAGAGATGGTAGTGGCCCCACCAGCCTGCTGCCACAAGGGGCTGAGCCAATAAGCATCCTCACTTGTGAGCCCCATGGCTCTGGCACATGGGGAAAAACACTGGAAAAAAACACCCCTTTTATCACACATGGCTCTTTTGCCAATGGCCTTCAAGTGGCTTCCTTCCCAAGTTCTGGGGAAACACACTGCCCTGGGCTGGCCCAGCTGCTCCCAGCAGTGCCAAGAGCATGGCTGACCTCCCAGTGCAGCCCAGCAGCAGCATCCTCTCCAACAGAGCTGGGCTGCAGGCTGGTCCCTGCTTAGCTGGTGAGAAAACAGGCCATCCCTTACCACCAAATGTACTCTGGCCATCTCCAGTACAAGAAAAGAGGCTGGTTGATTTGATTGCAAAGAGGCAGAAGCTGGAAGGAAGTATGACTGCCCTGCAAGGCACCTCCCAGCTGCTCTTGGTGCTTTAACTGGACCATGACAAATGTGGAGAAGAAACTCCCTTACAATCTCCCTCCAGAGAGGAAAATGTGGACCCTCTGGCACATTTTGCAAAGATGTTTGTTGCCTCTGTGACAAGGTTTGTTCATGGCAAAACTAGAGCCACCACTGAGTGTGTGTAGCTCTAGTAGGAGAGTTCTGGCTGCAAAACCATTGAAACAAAAGCCCTGTATTTTAAAAACCTCGTAACCAGCCACACATGGGCCAAGTGTGCCCATCCAGGGCAGGGGCCCCAGCTGCTTCAGGGCACCTTGGCACCAGATTCATCCCTGCAGGGCTCTCTGCCGAGGCTGGGCACAGCTGAGGTGACACCTGAGCCTCATGTCCCTTCACTTGGCTATTAGTCACTACTCACAACACCCCACACCAGGATGCCCACAAAAACCACCTGTGTTGATGTGCATTTCTGCATGAAGCCCTTCTCATGGGGCCCCATCAACATGTGCCCATGGCCCATGTGTGGCCAAGTGCTGTGGGGGCAGCTGTCTGGTGCTGTGTGGGTTGCAGGGACTGTGCTTCCAGCACCACACAGGAAAAAAACAACCCACCGACATCTTAAAACCAGTTTGTTACCCCCAGGCACCTGAGGGTTGTTTGTTCATCTCCTTTCGTTTCGACACCTCATGTGAGAGGCTGGGAGCTGGCATTCACTGCTCCCGTGGTGCCAGCTCCAAGATTGTTTTATTTGATTTGCAGGCCAAATTGGGTGGATGGGTGGAGACTGAATTTTTCCCTTTATTTTTGTTTTCAAAAAACCCTTCTGGCCCTGGGTGAGGCAGAAGTGGCTGAGTAGTTTCATGTCTATCTTTTCTGTGACAGTTATCTGCCTACAGCAGCAGGGCCACAGCCTGGTTTCTCCAAACAATGGGAGCTGGATGTGGTGGGACATGCTCACTGGCCCGATGGGGAAAGCCCTCAGCCACCACACACAGCAGTTTTTTATTCCCCTCCCTTTCCAAGCACGCTGGAAAAAGCTCTAGTATGAGCCCATCCTTCCTTGCTCTATCCAATGGGTCAAGGGAAAAATGTAGCCTTTAATATGGGCAGCCCATGGCACTGGGAGAGGATGGGGCAGGCTGTGAGCTTCTCATCATCAGCTAGGGGATTGCTGAAAATCCCAACCCGATGGTCTGGCTGTGTTTCACAGATCTGGAGGGAAAGGGTTTCTCATTGAAGGTTCACAGGGAAAGCCCTGAGCATGTGCAACTGACACCCTGAGGTGCTCTGAGCAGACACTTTCAGAATAACCATCCCCACAACGAAATGTGGCCCTGACAGCGACTCTTAGGGGTGGGATGAAGCATATACTGACTTTCTCCAGAGCCTGGCTGTGCCCTGTGCTTCCCCAGGTGACTCACGCGGCCCTCGCAGCACCTCTTCAAACAAAGCAGCCCAGGAGGGCTTTTCCCATCTTGCTCATGGCTACAAAAGAAAGATGCATATTCCACAAGCTCAGCCACGAGCAACTGATGTGCTGTGTGTTCCTGGCCCAGCAAACTGTCCAGGTCCACCCTGCCAGCCACAAGCCCACGGTGCTGCCACCAGGCTTTCCTGGCAGCTTGGGTTTGCCCTCCCCTCTGGAGCCACCCAAGAGGCTGCAGAAGAAAATAAACGTACTCACACCCAACCCAGGCACTGCAAGGAGTGAGAAAGCCCTGCTGAGGAGCACACACCCTGCCCTGCTCAGCTGGCACCACACACGTTCCTCCCTGTTGGCCTCAACGTCTGCACCGGGAGCTGTGGCGCCGGCCTGGCAGCCGTGACCTGCACCCTGCCAGTGCCCTGAAAGCAGCTTGACCACGGGGGCTGGGTGGCCGAGAGCTGCTGGCACGCCTGCCCGCCCCTTGGCTGCTGGCACTGACTGGAAATCATGCCAAATCTACAAATCACATTTGCTCTGGGAGCGTAACGAATCTAGAGCAGTTCCCCTTGAGCTGGAAGATGCTACATCCTTTCTCCACTTTCAGGCTAATTACGCTGAGACAAAAGGCGAGATACACCATACGAGGAATGTTACCCAGCCTTCGGGTCCTCCACCCAGTGGGATTAGGTGGGAGCTCTGGATGGCACAAGCAGAGATGCCAGCAGCAGGCCTCCGGCTCCTCTTGCTCAACCACTGGCGCCACAGATGAAAGATAACAAACATCTCTCCTGCTTTCGTGATGGGCCTAGCAGCAAAAGAAAATTTCCAGTTCAGAAGCTTCTGCTGGGCAGCCCATGCTCCAGGCTATGCAAGTACCTCTTTGCCCCAGCTGTGCAAACCATGTAGCACCAGCAAGCAGGGGAGATCCAAGTCCCGCACAGCCCAGACACTGCCTCAAGGTCTCCTCTGCTCCTTTCAAACTGCATCTCACCTCCAGCCCTTCCCCTCTTCCCAAGGGATGACATGGCTGCTGCTGATTCCTCCTAAACACCTTTGAGTTTTCAGGGAAAACCCAACAAGACTGTGCTTTCCTCTCCCTCAGCAGCTCTGCAAGTCAGTAGCTGCTATGCTGCCAGGTCATGGTAGGCTGAAGACATCTCCCTCGCAGACACCCTTGGTATAACAGGGATAAATGCACTGGAGGGATCCTCCTGTTCTAAACCAGGAGGAGGGAGGGGGCAGAGTGCTGCCTGAAAACATAGACCAGCTCTGGGAGCATCCCTGTCATGCCTGACCAACTCGTGATGCTCACAATCAGCTAAAACAGCATGAATGGGAAGAAAATCAGGCTTAGGAAGTTTGCCTGATATACTAATATTATATACTACTGATATACTAATAGTATATCAATACTAATAATACAGATGTCCATCTCAGGCACCCTCTTCTGCAGCCTCTCTGGGTTTGATCTGGCTGTCTCAACCAGGTGAGAGGCTTCACAAAGGTATCCCGGATGCCCTGGTACTTCTTCTTGCCCAACATCACTTCACTCCAAATGGAACAGGAGGAAAGGTCTACTCCTTCCTCTTGAAGATATGAAAAAGAGTCAAGTGCTGCAGTTTGTGCTTCAGGTCTTCCCACTCAGACTCTCTGCCTGGGCTTCATCTCCTGTGAAATGCTGTAATAACTGTGCTACATCCTGGCCATGGAGGCATCACTACTGAAACAACAGGAAAAAAAGTTAAAAAAAAATTTCAGTCAGCTCTCTCTGCTCCTGAGACCTATCCAGACAGCACAGTGCCTTTTACCTGGCCGTCTTCAGCTGGCTGCTGGCATCCTCAGCAGGACTTTAAGTCATGTCCAATTTCCTCACCTCGAAGGCAAGGTTGAAATAGTCTGAGACACTTGCTGCCCATGGTCTGACAGTAATGTACTTGCCTTAATGGTTACTTGCTAATATTTTACCCTTGGGTGAAATGATAAGGTTTGGGGCCAGGTGGAACACGTTCAGCCATCTCTTCTTTGGGGCGAGCTGAGTCACTGCCGTTAGAGTTGTGCAAATCGAGTTTGTGTGTGGTTTTGGTGAGTGTGCTTCTACCGTGAGCCCTTAGCCCTCCATGCACAGCACAATCCCACCAGCTGCGAGCTCTGAACACTGGCTTCCTTTTGTTCAAGTCACTTATTAAGCAGCAATAAAGGACAGAATATAAACAATAATAGAAGTAACTGGTTTGCTACCCATAGAACTTAAAGTGGGAAGAAAACTTTTCTACAGGGAGGGCAAACAGTGAGGTCTGTGTCCTGCAGTTACCACCATCAGTGGCAGGCAGGAACCACCACAGGCTGCTCTTCTAGAAAATGGAAGCCCTGCTCAAGACTTTCAAAGGATTTTGTGGGTTTGAGGCTCAGGCCAGAGCCTAAAAGCCAGAAGGTAAGGGACCGGCTCACATGTGCCAATGCTCAGGGCTGGGTATTTGCTCAGCATGCAGGAGTTCTGCATCGGTTTTCAGAGTGCCACATGCTGTGCTGAGGAAAGGGTGCTGGACACTGCTCTGGGGCTGGGCTTTGTAGACACGGGCATTGCAGCACCTTCTAGGTGCCTTGTGCTGGAGGCGACCCTCCTGTTTCTGTGAAAAACATCTTGAAAATATTCATGTTCATCTTCAGGTTGGCCACTCTCTCCAGGTTCACATGGAGAGTTTGATGCAATTATGTAGCCACCCACACTTTTAATTAATCAAAGAGATTTTCACGCAGCACTGTGCAATGTTTCGTTTCCCAACGTCCCTGCTACAGAGTACTAGGATCTGTTGCAACATTTCTTACCCAATTACCTGGAGGCCAGGGCAGCGGTGAGCAATGGGGGCACCTCACCGCTAAGCAGAGACCCTGTGTGGGCAGATCATGGCCCTGGAGCCCAAATCCTTTACAACTGCTTCCCATGGCTGCCAGTA
>NW_008610647.1:0-292 GCF_000691845.1 Merops nubicus | reverse complement strand
GTGCCCATCCTCTCCAGCTCACCCGCTCCTCCCTGGGAGCTGCAGACTGCCTCCATGGCACAGCCCTGAGCTGTGGCGCGTGCTCAGCTAGTGCTGGGAGCCGCTCTCACATTTGGGCTCCTCTGGGATAGAACCACTCGCGGTGCCAAGCGAGTAGGGTGAGCTTTTAAAGCAGGCACCCGCAAACCGAGCTGGAGCCAGCTCACGGCCTCCGAGCTGCCTGCCCGCGGGGAGCCCCAGGGCAGAGCCCCCCGCTCTGTGCAGGTGCACGCCGGGGTGCCGGGTGCCGCAG
>NW_008610646.1:1252-1558 GCF_000691845.1 Merops nubicus | reverse complement strand
TGGTGGCATCTCCATGGAGATGTTGGTTGCCCCCTGGTGGGGTTGGTAGCCCCCTGGTGGGGTCAGTAGCCCCCCGGCGTGGCCGGTGGCCCCTCTCACCTCGTTGTAGTCCAGCGAGGAGTCGTTGCAGAGGGCGCAGATGGTCGCCAGCTCCACCAGCCCGTCGAACTGCCCGGCCTTGACCGGCTTCTCCTGCCTCAGCCTGGGACAGGGGACAGGGGACAGGGGACCTCAGGGACCTCCTCAGGTCACCCTGGGCACCCCAAGAACCTCCTGAGGCCCCCCTGGGAGCCCCAAGGACCTTCA
>NW_008610646.1:0-282 GCF_000691845.1 Merops nubicus | reverse complement strand
CCACCTTGGGAGCCCCGAGAACCTCCTGAGGTCACCTTGGGAGCCCCAGTGTCCTTGAGGACCTCCTGATGTCCCTTTGGGCACCCCAAGAACCTCCTGAGGTCCTTTTGGGTGCCCCAATGTCCTCAAGAACCTCCTCAGGTCCCTTTGGGTGTCCCGAAGACCCCAAGAACCTCCTCAGGTCCCCTTGGGCACCCCAAGGACCTCAAGGATCTCCTGATGTCCCTTTGGGCACCCCAAGGACCTCCTGAGGTCGTTTTGGGTGTCCCAAAGACCTCACGA
>NW_008610645.1:253-2229 GCF_000691845.1 Merops nubicus | reverse complement strand
GGCGGGCGATGGGGCGAGCGGGCGGCTCCGGGAGGGTTCTGTCCCCTCCTGTGCCACTCTCTGCAGTGTGGGTTGATGCCACGGACCCCCCCGTGGAGTGGATCTGGGGCAGAAGCAGCCGCCTGGCTCTGGCCGGGCTGCTCCTCCCCTGGACCCGCTCCCAGCTCAGCCCACACACAGGTCACGGCACAGAAGCGACACATGCCACTGAGCAGCCGCCTGGCAGGGACCCCCTCGGTTTTTTTCACCAAGAACGTTCCCCAGGGTCTATGTGGCCAGGGTGGTCTTTAATCCATTCTCACAGCTAAATCCCTGGTGATGTTTGGCCAGTTTTTAAAGGTCTAAAGCCAAAACAGCCTCTGGCAGGTGGGTCCACCCAGCCAAACTCGGGGGGAGCTCCCCAAGTGGGAGGGAGGGACAGACAGGCTCTGCATCCCACCCAGACTGCCCGGGCACGGGAAGTGTGGCTGCAAGAAGCTGCTGGTTTCATGCAGGAGCCAGAAAAGCTTTTCTGCAGCAAGCTGAAGAGTGCCTGGTCCGAGCCAGCCGGGAGGAAGGCATGTACATGCCCCCAGGACCCTGCCCCTCAGCTTTGAAGGCTTTGTGCCCACACTGCCAAGGGTGACCTCCGGCACCAGCTGCCATGCTCTGCACAAGGCACTCACAAGAGGCCTTTGCAGGCATGCAGGGGACAAACGCCCTCCCCTATCCATCCCTGGTCCCTCTCCTCTCTTCCTTAACTGGGAATCAGCAAAACAATCCTCCTAGCTCTGCTCAAGCCTCCCCTGAAGCCAGGAAGATCCCACCACAGAGCCCAGATGGCTTTGCAAGCCCCACCAGGGCCCATGGGGCAGCTCAAACCCAGCTCTGCTGTCTGAAGTTATCCCCCATCTATGACTTCAGCTCCCTTTAGCTCTTCCTCTTGCTCCAGACAACTCGGCTCGAGCTCAGGCACTATGCTCCATGTCCCACCACATCTGCCCTTCTCAGCTCCCTCCCCTGTTTCAGGAGCAATGATCCCACCCGGGGTTTACACACAGTTTGGAGTGGCTATTTAATTGTTTGGTTTTGGTCTTTTAGGTGTGGGTTCCCCCCATAAACCTTTTCATTGTGTAAAAGGGGAAAAAAAAAAAAAGGAACAGGAGATTAAAAACCAACAAACGGGGAAAGGAGCACAGTCAGTGGTTTAGAGAAAGCAACAGCACCTTCCAAGACTATTAAATTAACGTCAAACAAGACCAGGATTAATCAGCGGATTCACAAAGCTCAAAGCCGGGGGAGGGAGTGGAGAAAAGAAAACCAAAATGAACAAAAATGGGAGGGGAGGGGGTAATCAATCCACCCACAAAAGGGGAAGTGTAAGGGCTGAGAATTAATAACACAGAGAGAGCGAAGGTGGAGAGGGCTGCAGACCTGGCAAGGAGCGCACGTCCTCGTTTCGTCCATCAGCAGGAGTTATGGGCATAGCAGCGGGCAGGCTTGCACTGGCATTCAGAGAGTTAAAAGCATTGGCACTGAGAGGTGAGCGCTCTTCCCACTGCTCGTCATATTTACCCATTAGGGCTTTCCTAATTATTGCCTCCAACCCCATGTTGGTACTGGAATTCTCTTGGACCGACTGGCTCCTACAACTGATTAGCCCTGGGAGATACGGGAAGGGGAGGAGAGAGGGGATGGGAGATGGGGGGGAGCCAAATGAGAAGAAAGATGGGGGGATGGGGAAAGGGGAGAGAGGAGACAAGGGAGAAGGGAAGAAACAAACAGTCAGCACATTCTCGCAAAGCAACAAACTTTGTCATCTTGTTCTTTAAAGCGCTGCGATGCACCCGTCCTCCTCCTCCTCCCCGCTCCACCCCGCCCCAGGGCTCGGCAGGGGCTGGTGGTGGGATGGGATGGGACTTGCTTCAGGCTTTGGGTTTCTGGGGTGCTGCAGGCAAGCAGGGTTCCCTGGGGACAAGGGCTTGGAGGATGACAGG
>NW_008610645.1:0-240 GCF_000691845.1 Merops nubicus | reverse complement strand
CTATAAAAGTGGGGGGGGGGGGAGGTCACTGCTATGCTCCCCACCCAGCCAGGCTGGGCCTGGGGACAGGAGGAGCATCACCTGGATGTGGGGTCCATAGGGATGCACACACAGATCAAAAGTTGGTGTGCCAGGAATTTGGAAGATGGGGCATCTTCCCATGGAGGAAAAGTCAGGGAAGGAAGAGGGGGCACCCCACAGAAATGTTTGACGGGCACAAGGTGCCCAGATTGGCACTGG
>NW_008610644.1:0-2451 GCF_000691845.1 Merops nubicus | reverse complement strand
AGGCCCCAGCACCACCCGCTGCCCAGCCACCCTGTCTGACCTTGGCACAGCTGCTCAGGGAAGACAAAGCGCCCATCCGAGGTCACAGCTCGCTCTGTGGGGATGAAGGAGGCTTCATGGAGGGAGAATAAACCTTTCCCCGTTCCTGGGTATGTGGTCCAAGACAGCCACGTCCTCCCAGCACCCCCATCCTATGCCTGTCTGGTTCTCTCACCCTGGTCCACAGCAAAACGCAGCTTCTGAATCACAGACAGGTTCCCGTTGACCCGGTAGATCCCGTCGACGTCAAGGCCTGACAATGAGGGGGGCAAGACGTAGTGGGAGAAGCTGGGGAGAGGGGGGAGCTGGGAGCACCTTACCTCTCTCCTCGATGGCCTCCACGCAGAGCCGGACGAAGCGGGGCACGGTGGTGCTCTCCCGCTGGCACAGGGCATCCAGGCGGCACCCGAACACTTGGTCTGAGAGAGGGCAGTGCTGGGGAAAACTGGGAGCACTGGGACTCAACAGGTAGCAAATGGGACCCAGAGGGAGGGTACAAGGACAAGGAGGGAATGCTAAGGAACAGGAGGGCGGTGGTTGGGCAGGGAGGGACACCAGGCAGAGGACACCTGGACCACAAAGGGATGCTGGACTGGAGGGAGACACTGGGACTGGTGAGTGCACAGAGACTGAGGAGGGTATTCTGAGATGGGGCAGGGTGTGGGGAGCACAGACACAGGGATCAGGAGGGGGACAGGCTCCAGGAGGGGATGCTGGGACTTTGGAGGGACACTGGGAGCAATGGGTGCACAGGGACGTGGGACAGCAGCACTGCTCGGGGGAGGGCGCTGGGACCCACGGGGCAGTCAAGGCTCTTCCTCTCCCACTTTAGAGGCAGAGGGAGAATGTGGAAGCGTTAAGGCGGTTCACGAGGGCATGGTGGGACTTGGGGGGAGGTCCTGCAGCTGGGGAGCCCCACCTCGAATAAGCCCCTTCTCCTGCAGGCTCTGGAGTGGAGGTCGCTTGACAATGAAGCGCCTCAGCTTGCTCTTCACTCGCTTCTTCTCCAAGGCCTCAGGGGTGTGGGGGACACCTGGGGGCATAGTGGACCCGGGGTGGGGTCACAGGCACAGCCATGCCAGCCCTGAAAACTGCTCCCCTTCCTCAGTCCCTCAATCCTACCTGGAACCCTGGCCCTCTCTGTGACCCACGGTGCTTCATCCTCATCCTTGAGCTCCACTGGGTCTCCAACATCCCGCTGGCGCAGCCACCCCACAGGCAGGTCCATGGGGTTCTCCAGGTCCTGGGGAGCGGGGTGGGGAGTGGACAGGGATGGCTGGGGACACCGACGGGGCTGGGGGGAGCCATGGGGCACCACCTTCCCCCTCTGCAGGGACTCACCAGCTGGTGGATGACTGCCCGAATGGCCTGAGCCCACTCCTGGATGGTGGCCTCTTGGTCAGACTGCAGCAGGAACTCATTACCTGTCACGGTGCGGAGCTAGCGGGGCACAGGGGCAGCAGGATAGTGGGGGGGGAGGTGGGCAGGGACCCCTGGGGACCCCTATAGGGGTCAGGGGGACCTGGGCACTCCAGGGGTGTCCTGCTCCCCCTGCCCCGGGGGTCTCCGGATGTGTTCTTTAAGCTAAGGGTAGTCCCTACACCACCCTCTCCATGCCCCAGGAGGCACCTCATGCACAAGTGGCACCCCCTTTATCCCTTCTGGGGTGCTCCTGCACATGCTGGGCTGTGGGATCCCCTTCTCCGTAGGCTGCATTTAGGAGGATCCCTGTCATGCCTAGACTGCTATGGAGAGCCCCATGTCCTCTGGGCTGTGCACTTCAGGCATCCCCTCATTCCCAGCCTGGGGTCCCGCAGCACTCACGTGGATGACGTTCCTCTTGCTGGAGAGGTCACGGGCCCAATTCAGGGCAGCCCCCCGCAAGTCCACACTGCTCTCAGGGCGGCTGCTGGCAGGGTGCTGGGAGGGCACCAGGTGTCATGGGTGCCCTGTCCCCCTTGTGTCTCCACAGCACCCCATATTCCTCCACAGCCTTCTCTTTCCCCTGTCCCCGCAGTCCCCCCCAGACCTGCTGATGCTCCAGCAGTCCCTCGCTGTCCCAACCCAGCCCCACGCCCCCTACTCACCCAGGCAGTGGATGCCGGCCCCTTGGGCTCCTTGTAGAAGATGAGGCTGTTCCCAGCCAGCACCACCCAGGAGACCCCCCAGCTCTTCCTGGGGGCAGCAGGTGAGGGGCACCTTCAATCTCTCCCCAGCCAGGTCTGGGGGCAGGCTTGGGTGCCCCTATCCCAGCAGGGCCCCACACAGGGCCCAGGCACTGTTTGGGCACTGGCAGTGCTCCAGATCTGCCCTCTCACCCCCAGTCTGTCTGGGCCGAAAGTGCCTTTGTGTGCCAGGGACGTTGCTTGTCTGGAGCAACGCAGCTGTGCAGAGCGGTGGGACAGGGTGGGC
>NW_008610643.1:605-5433 GCF_000691845.1 Merops nubicus | reverse complement strand
ACGCCCCACTGCCAATGCAAATCTCCCGGCGCAGCTGAGCCGAGCCCAGGGGAAACCGGGAAGGTTTCCGCCGGGTTCCCACCAGCGCGGGAGCCGAGGCTGTGCCGGCAATCACGTCTGCCCGCAGGCAGCCTGCATAATGGTTATTCACTGCCAGTGGGAGCGAGGACTCGTGTCCCAGCGGGGCCAGACCTCCGTCCAGACACCTGGCGTTTTGGTTCCCTCCAGCCTTCCAACTGTTGTGCTCCTGACTTTCTAAATTCAGCTCCTCCTCAGGAGCATCGTCCCCCGATGAGCAAAGTGGCCGGGTGTTATGGGGCTGCCCTGTCCTCCCAGGCTGGAGTTTTTTGAAGAGAGGACAAGACAGGGAGGTGAGGGCTTTGCAGCCAAGGCTGGAGGCAGGGGAGATGCCTGCAGCCCTGGCTGTCCCTCAAGCACTCCGCGGTGCCTGAAGCAGGGTATAATTCACACCTTCACCACACACTCAAATACCACCCCAACCAAAGTGAGGTGAGCACCTGCCAGCCGCACACAAATATTTTCTTGGTGTCGCAGCAAATAGGGCCTGAAGCGTGCCCAGCCTCCCCTGAAGCTCCAGGAAGGCTGCTTGCCCGTGGCAGGCCTGGCTTTCTTTCCCACAGACACTTGCAATGGCATGGCATCGCTGCTGCTGTTTTCTTTGGCGTGGGGCTGGCTGCTTATGGGAAAGCAGCCGAAGCAGCATGGATGGCAGCTAGGGCAGGGCCGGGGTGGGGGGTGCCCTGCGACGCAATGGCTCCTATCCCCGGCATGGTGCGGTGGAAGTCGCCCAAAACCTCAGAAGTAGGACGGTGGTTTGGCAGAGTCATGACTCCGTGACAAAAGCCATGACTGAAAGTGTTTGACATAGCCACACTCATTCATGTGATGTTTGGAGCCAGAAAAGACTTCCAAAACCATGTCCCCTCCCACTGCCGGAGATCCAGAAGGAATTAACTCCCTTTAATAGCAACCAGGAGACCTAATATAAAACCAGGTATTTGAGCCCTCTTATGCCTTTGCCACTTATTGCCAGGCTTTGACCCCTGTAAAATCTGTTTGAAGACCATCCAACGAGCACTCCATGCAATCCCAAGATTAGCCAGTCCATGGGCTGCCTGGAAGCTGGTCATGGTGTGTGGAGTGTGACTAGCCACTGAGTCACGCTGGCTGTGTGCCCCTTCCTCAACTGAGCCACCAGCCAGGCTGCAACAGGGCCAGAAGGACCTCTGAGATTGCTATGCAGCCTGCCAAGGTGTTGAACCCCAGCACTAACAAGCTCAGGATATCACTCTTTGGACCTCAGGCCCAACATTTTCCATGAACGTCAGCTTCTAGTCTGGAAAATAAGTTTGGCGACAGGGTCATGTTTCCAGCTGAGAAGAGTGAATGATCTCATTACCAGGTGGACTATTTCCAGAGTGGCATTTCCCAAATGGAGTGCTCCAGTGCTAAGCTCTCGTGAAGCAGCACTGGTGGTACACAGTGGGGCCAGGCTGTTTCCCAGCGTGCCAGCTCAGCTTCATCATTTCCTTCACTCTCCCTCCTTGTGTTAGGGATTTCAGTACAGAAACCTGGCTGCTTTTACACTTCCTGCTTCTCTCTCTGTTTGCCTTTCTGGGTCTGGATGTCTCTTCGGTTTTCCGAATGCTGGTAATTCACAACCATTCGTCTCCCCTCTAACCTCTATTTTGAGTTCACACATCCATTACTATGTTGCTCATTCAGGATCCAGGCCTAGAGGCTGGGCAACCATGGAGGCAATCTCTGTTCTAGGTAGTTCTCGGTTTAAACAACCCCTGTAATTCTCTTTGAGCGAACTCTTCTATTCCTTTCAGTTTATGCTTTAATTTGACTCGTTCCTTCTACCAATTCCCCTATCTGACCCCATCACTTCTTTCACTTTTCATCCCTACTTTGTACTCATTCCAGCTCCTCCCTTTCCTACTTCTTGGCCCCTCTTCTTCCTCTCCCCCAGTGACCTGCTTGCTTCCCTGGAGAAGACAGGGAAGAGGCACAGGAGCCCTCACCATGGTCATGCCTCTGGGACCGTGGTGAATTCAGAGGCATAGCATCCCAAAACTGTCAGCAGAGGGACAACCGTGGGCTGACATGGGAGAAGCTTTCAAGGCATTTGAACAGACAGCCCCAGGAAGTAGCCTTGGCCTAATATACCCTGTTATTTCTGCAGGCAGCTCTCTCCTTGCTGTTTGGGGCAGTGCTGGTAGGAAGGTGAGGAATAGGCAGAGGATTGGTGGGAAGCCTGCCAGCAGCACAAAGCTCCCCTGCCACAGGATTCAGCTGTCCCCACCTTTGCCTGGAGTGGGGCACTGAGGGGACATCATTGCCAGTTGTTAGGTGGAGGGTCCCATGGGAGATGAGGGTGGAAATGCCCTGGCAGGGCTGTGGGCCCCTGGGGAAAACAGGAAAATGGCCGGGCAGGCGATAAGCCCGGGACACAATGCCTTGGCTGAGGTCTCCATACTGTCACAGTCAGGGACACTGTTGCTCCCATTTCCTACAGCAAACAGCACCCGCCCAGCAGCACTGCCCAAGCTTGGCATCTTTTGCATCTCCTTGTGATTTCAGCAAGGCCCAGATTCCACCACCTGCCTTCTGGTGTAACGCTCCCAGGAGAGTTATGTGTGACTGGCTTCCAAAGGCAGAAAGGGAAAACTGAACCTTCTCTGACATCCACTTGGTGTAAACACCCACCTTTTCTGTTGTGAACAGCAGAAGCACGAAACAGTCAGACAAACAGATCTTGGAGAACATGGGATGGAAAATTCCCTGCAGTCCCGCTTTCCTGTCTCAGCAGTGACCCGCTGAACTTGCTCTATGGATATCAGAAACAAGTCTCTGCAGTGGCCAGTGTTGCCCGCACACCACAGGTTCTTGCAAACTGGAGAGGGAACTTCCTGCTTCCTCTGCTGCTGCTGGCACAGGCTCTGAGCTCACCTGGTCATGTCTTTCACACTGAAAAAGCTGAGGAAGGAAATGGTGGTGGTCCCTATTTTCAACCGGTTGGGCAAGGAAGGGAGGGGTTGTGCTGGGCATGGAGCTGGAAAGCTTTCTGCAGCCAGCTGGTGGCTGGCATGGAATGGGCAGAGCCGCATGGGAGAGCAGGGCCTTTTGCTTTACCCCATGGTAGAGAACAGGTTCTCAAGTCACCTCAGTGCTGTGCCCAGTGATCTGAAATGAAGTCGAACATGCTTTTGTTGGACCTTACCATGACTTGGCCAGCAGGCCAAGATGCATTTCCACTTGAAGCACAACTCTGAACAGCCCCCGTGTTTAGAGAGCTCTCTAGGCTTGTTTTGGACCCAGGGGCTTGGACTTTGCTCTACCTCTTGGACTTTCCCTCTACCCATTTTAGCTCCTCAGCTCAGACCCTGTGGATCAAAGGCTCACCCTTCCTTGCTGAACACGGTAAAGGCACTTTTCAGGATGAGGTGAATGAAGGATGTGATTAGATCTGCCTCATTTGCCTCCTTTGTTGAAGGGAATGTGATGTCAGCCCACCGACAATCTAGCTTTGTCCACTTTTATAGATACATAATTACTCATCTGCTTCAAGAAACCTGGATTATTATTTGGCATCCTCCTCTCCTGAAAATTAATACCTTGCAGGAGCTAGGAGTATAAATTACAAATCTGATGTGTATGCATTAAGCAGCCTTCAGGCATGCTCCATGGTGGGAGCGAGGGGCAGGGGCAGAGCTGGGGGCCTGGGGCTGTGCTAGCAACCTGTGATAAGGACCTGACATGAAAAGTGCTGCCTTCCTGCAGCAGTTGTTACATGTCAGACCTGCTTATACACTTAACGTGCTTTAATGCTTTTGCCCTCTGGTAGCCAGAGGGTAAATAGTCGCCTGCTACAGTGAATAACTGAGAAATGCATAAAATATTTACGAGCACAACTGGTGTGAGCTCAAAAGCTGCTGTCCCTGCTTCCCTATGGCATTTGCCTCTCCCTGCCCAGTTTTCATATTTCCCCTGCAAAGAGCTGGGACTCTGCGGCAATGCCTTGCTGGGCTGTTCTGCAAGTGACACCCAGCAAAGGAGGTAACCTGCTGCCCGGGAGTATCTAAGTACCCTGAAAAGGCACCAGCCAACCCCCCAAAACCCATATGCTACCATTTCCCTTGGGTTTGTTTGTGGGGTGAACATCTTTCTCAGGGGGTTTCAGTGGATCTCCTTTACTCTGAGGGGCAGTTGAAATGGGTTGGATATACCAAAAGTGAGCAAATGCAGGTGCAGATGGCAGTGAAATGCTGCTGAGAAGCACCAGCACGAGAGCTGTGACCTACAGAGGCTGCTGCGGGCTCTATCCCTGCCTAGCTGTGTCACTACTATCTCCCCAGAGAGCTGAAGTAGTACGTGCTCTCCAGGACGTAGGGACATCTTGGTTGTGGTGTTGATACATTCTTAGTTGAGCCAAGGATGGGCTTGAGGAGCCAAGTTACTACGTGCTTATTGTCCAGTGCGTGATATTACAGGGACTTTCCTACCCCGGTGGTGTCACCCACGTGTGTGTAACCATTACTGACGGCTGCTGACTCATGGGTTCAGCACACCTCCGGCTCTAGAGACTGCTGTCTGGTCTCCAAAACAGCTGGAAATCTCATTCATTTTCAGGACACAAGAAGGAGAAGGTGACTAAGACTTAGTTAACTCCCAGCTGGCCCATGACAATGCACAGAGGTGCACACCAAGAAACCATGTCTTAAAAATGCTCCACTGTGTGTGCCCTTCTCCCTTCCCTTCCCTTCCCTTCCCTTCCCTTCCCTTCCCTTCCCTTCCCTTCCCT
>NW_008610643.1:332-543 GCF_000691845.1 Merops nubicus | reverse complement strand
CCTCCCCTCCCCCTCCCTTCCCTTCCCTTCCCTTCCCTTCCCTTCCCTTCCCTTCCCTTCCCTTCCCTTCCGAATTTGATATGAATGTAGGGGAAATTGCATCTGAGTGTGGAATATGAATTTTGGGTGTATCTGGGGGGACATTTTTGAGCGAGGGGTGAAAGGGAGCCCTCTTGTTGCTCCTAGGTCGGTGGGAGCAGGGCAGGATGCT
>NW_008610643.1:0-200 GCF_000691845.1 Merops nubicus | reverse complement strand
AGGTGTGTTGGAGCAGGGCAGGATGCTCCCGAAGAGGCATGTGGGAGCTTGCCCGGGCTGCCAGGGGCTGAGGGCAGGGAGGGAGCCTCAGTGCTCTTCAGACTCCTCAAGGGTGCAGGATCCATGCCGGGCTGGGAACCGCTCCAAAACTACTGACCCAGGCAGGAGGGAGCAGCAGCAGCGTGATCCCCAGCTCGGCA
>NW_008610642.1:46279-62443 GCF_000691845.1 Merops nubicus | reverse complement strand
CTGGCTGGGCGCTGGGGTGGTCCGCCCGGTGGAGCCCGCTCGGTGGGACCCGTGTCGCCAGCTGTAGCTGGAGCGTGGTGAGAGAGGCCTCTGTGTCCCTGCAGCAGGGGCACCGTGTCGAGGTGCAGAGCTGGAGCTTTGCGGTGGGAGGGGGCGCATGTCCAACGCCAGACCCCACCTGATTGTTCTGCGTTTCTGGCCAAGCAAAGCGAGAAGGCAAGACAGCCAAAAGTAGAGTTTCGGCAGGTTGAGCTTTTAGTGTCGATGGGCTCTAAAGAATAGCTAGTGTCTACTGCTATAACAGCGTGGTATATGCATGATAAGTCAAGAAATAAAGGGTTTTAATGGTAATGTTGGGAAGCAGTAGTTGGAGTGAAGCTAGATCTTAGTTAGATTATTGTAATTCTTTTCCCCTCCATTTGACAGGGACGTTTTGACACCTAGATTTTGGTAGAGCAGTATAGTCCATTTCTAAAAATCATGTCTCAACCCACGCCTGTGCTTTGTGTAGGCACTTCTGTGACTGGTGCACAAGTCCCTAAAGCTGGTACTGATTCAGTGTTTGGCTTTGGATGTGATTTATGCAGTTGTGTTGGACTAACTATCTGCTGAAATTTAGGTATCTGTTACAAGAACAAAAACTCAACTTTTTAGTTAAAGATTCCTAGCTCTGTGATTAGGGGAAAAGCAAAATGAATGTGCCTTGGTGTGTGGATATTCTTCAGCCTCCAAGAAATAGCTTGAAGTTTGCTGTCTTAAAATGCAATACATTTGAAATCTAACGATGGCAGTAACTGGTATCTTTGCTCGAACTTAAGCTTCTAGAAGAAGCTTGAGCAACAGCCTAGATCTAGGCTGCTTTTATGCACATGAAATTCAAATGTAGAGACTGATGCAGCTGTGGGGCACTTTTTCTGAAGGACTGGTAGAACTAGAATTCATTAGACAAATCTAACTGTTTTAACTTGGTGACTTCTGAGGTACAGAGGAAAGATTCTGAGGGAGCCTTTTATCTCCTGTCTTGACTCTTGAAGGTGACCCTTTGTTAAATGAGTTCAGTTAAAAAGCACACACAAACATAATTTCTAAATTTTGCTGTGCTGGGTTTTATGCCTTCTCAGCAGCTTGCCCAGATCAGTTGTTTAGGCTTAAGTTGGATTCTCAAGGACAGAGGGAGAACTGGTGTGTTTTCTATTCTGGCATTTCAAGTCCTTGAATGAAGAATTGGAATTATGTGTGTAGCTAAATAACTTCTTTTGAAATGGGAATCTTTTAATACTGACTTAATATGGCATTTTTCTTACTGTGTTTCCTGCTAAAATGTTTGCTTTAATGTTTCCTACATCTCTCCTTCTGTTCAACGTGTTGCTAACTCAAATATGTTGCCTGTGGGCCAGCAAATACTGGTCAGAGTACTCCAGGTTCAATATCCTTACCCATGCCTCTTCTGGGCTTTGTTTCCCTATTTTTTTCCCCAAATAACAAATTAAGTATGCTTTAATTGCAGAGAAGGGATGGATTAAGCATGGTTCTAAAGTGCAGGTGCCTACAGAAGATCTATAATGAAATAAATTAGTAGGTCTGTTCTTGCTCCTCTTTGCTGTCCCGTTTGCAATGATCACTCCGAATCTCTGTTCCTCCAGTGCTTAGACTACTCACTTTCACTACATTTCCTTTGAAAATTTCCCCAAAACTTTGTGTTGCCTTCTCTGATTCAGTTGCTCATCCTTTAATGCTCATTTGCTTTTGGTTGGCATTTTGCTGAACTTGTGTGGTTTCAGTAAGTGAAATCCTGTAAGAGAAAGGAAGGGAATTATTTTCCTACCATCCCAAGGACCTAACCGATAGTGGTAACCCCTGATGGTAGGGTAGATGTCCCAGGCCCTTCTGTGTAGTTGTGGGCATGTACCTCACGAAAGGTAAGAGGCCCACTGATGTACTAGGGAGGGTCACTATTGTTCATCAGTCACTTGCGTGATGTAGCAAGTTGTGTATTAGAAGTAGCAGAAATTGAGATTTTTGTATTGTTAAAAGCTGTTCATCATACCTAATCATTTAACTTGGAAGCTTTAAAATGTCAGTAAAATAACTGTCTAATATTACTGCTGTTTTCTTTGGCAGAATAAACTTTGTGTCCTATGAGTAATATCTCACTAATAACATAATTCAGGGTGATAACATAGAACTAGACTCACTCTTTGAAACATTTAACACTAAATAAGTACTTGATAGACCATGTCTATCTTGTGTTTAACTGTGCCAGAGAAACAAATATCTCGGACACGTGCTTTGGAAGTTGCCACAATATGGAAACGAATAGTTTTTTTGTAGAAAGGCTTATCTGATTTGTGTTATTTGTTTTCTGGGCAAGGTTATACTACAGTTGTTCTGGTTTGGGACCCTTTAAAGTGCGGTCAAAAGCTTGTAAACAAGAAGTGCTTGGGGAAGAGTCCAAAGGCTGCAGCTACCTTGTGAAGTTCTGCCTCTGAGGTTGTGAACTCACATCAGAACCACAGCCCACAAGTAAAAGCTGGCTCTGCACCAGTAGTAATTGTGAAATTGTTAGCTGGAGCCACTTAATGAAGCTCTTGCTGTTGGGTAGAATGGGGAAAAAGACATGAGCTGACCTCATTATCTGAGGCTAGTTTTAACCAGACTCCTAAAGTTTTATAACAGTTTTGCAGGTATTACACTCTTGGAAGCTGATGTTCATGTAACGTGCACAAACTCGTGTTTTTTTTACAGAACCGGACCATTTTCAGGTTTGATCCAGCAGATGAAGACAACAGAAAGGTAATTAAATTGGCTGTTGAGCTGCATACTTGCTCTGGTTAGACGTGTAGAAAAGTAAAAGCAGCTTCTTAATTTAGGTGCCATTGTGAAATGGTGCAAGTAGTGACTCTAAAGTTCTGTTTTGTTTTTTGCTCTTACGTGCAAGAGACTTAACAACTACCTGTTCACCTTTTTTCTGAAAGAGAAAAGCAAATTCCCCTAGAAAAACCTCTTTACCCTCCCCCCCCCAAATAAAAGTGGTAACAGAAAAGCCTATAAATAATATTGTTTGCTACAGCTTTGGGATGGATTGCAGAAATAAACATACTCTTTTGTATCTACTGAGATAAAAATTTTGCGATTCATTTTTCCATTTTCTCTCCGCAGGAAGCAATATCAAAGGTGTACAGGAAGCAATATCACAGGTGTATTTCTTGCATGTTAGTTACTTAAAAGAATATTAGGGATTAAGATGAAGGGATGAGAACAGAAGAAACCTGTGGGGCTGTAAGGGTGACAGAGCTACAGGAGCCTGTTAACCCCCAAGTAGCTGCAGGATGCATCCTGTGTGTGTTGGGCTCCAAGGGTGGGGAGTGTTGGTGTGTTGCAGCACAGAGCTGTACAGGGGGGTCAGGGCTTGGCTCCTCCTGTGAGGTCCACCCACAGCCTCGCATTTAAAGCTTGCATGTTGATATATCAGTTCTTTTTCTTTTTTTTTTCTTTTCCCTGTAGTTATTTTTTTGGTGTAATATGGAATGACAAGACCCTTGCTTTTTTTTCTTAATTGGTTTTTGGGCTGATCTGCATATTTATTCAGAAGATGTTCATTGGTGAATGGGGCTGCATGTTTCTCCTATTTCAGACACAAACTCAAAGCTTGACATTAGAATTGAAAGAATCCTACAAAGATAGCTTGTCTCAAATTAGACACACAACGATTCGTTCCATGATTTTGTGCAAAATCTAAATATTTTCAGATATTAAGTCTTCTGGTAGGAATAGGTGGGATGGTAAGTCTCTCTGGCCTTTGCACTTACAAAACCATCAGTTATGTGTACTGCAAGGTTGTGTCTGTAGTGTAATCGTATTGTAACACAGGCATAACTGTGCTTTATGCTTTTCTAGGTTGGATACTGCTAGGGAGAGGACAAGCCACATACAACAGTGACACACTAAAATTATGAAAGACCAAAAGGTCAAAATTATGACTTAACTGCAGAAGCTGCATAAATCAGACAACAAAGTTATTCTGCTGTAACATGGCTGTCAAATCATGGTAATTTAGGCTGCAAACCAACTAAACCAGCAGTGAGTTTGTAATACTGAACTCTGGGAAGAAACTAGGTTGTGTCCTCTAGAAAGCAGGAAGAGATGTAATGCTATCAAGCTTGTCTATCTGGACATAGCCAGAGGACTTTAATTCATCAGAGGATGATAAAAAACACAAGACTGAAACATGAGCTGTTACTTGTCCTGGTTGTTTTGTTTAATGCTGTGTGATGTGTCTGCAGTGGCCTGTGTGATGGGAGTTATGGGTATAAATCAGCTGGCAATCTGTGTTGCGCTGTAAGATCTGCTTGGATACCAGGCAGATCAAGTTGGTGCCATTCCTTGTTGTCATATAAGGATAAAAAAAGATTTTCTGAAAGCCTGTTTTCAGTTTGTGTGTGTAAACACACAGTATAGAAATCGCCAACCAGCGATAAATATGTCCTGGAATAGCAGCTGAAATTGAGGCAGTGTGATTGCTTCAGAGGAGCTTAATCAGCTCTTAGAAATCTGAAATATTTGCCTCAGGATGCCAAGAAGTTCTTGACAGTGTTTTGCTGGAAATGGTTGAGTCTTTAGAACTGCAGCACTGCACAGCAGCATGGCATGGCTGGCACAAACAGTTGGTTCTTTAGGTCTATACTGGAATCAACTCCAGAAGATGAACATCTGGTAACTTGACTGAGAAGTCTCTTTGGAGAGAGGTGTTGGGCATATTGTCTCCTCTCAATGTGGCACAGTGGGCACTTCAACTCAAGCCTCATATGTCCTAATACAAAAAGGAAAGTTTTGTTCAGAACCACTTTCACATCATTTAATAGCTCTATTCTCCATTACTTGCACCTTAAGATGTCCAGATCCCCCTTCTGAAGTAGGAACATGTCTGTGCTGTTCACAGACTTAAACAGTAAGGAGATCACAGCACTTTGTGTGTCCTGGAAACATCTGTCGGTACTGATTCCCTAGTTAGCCATGGCAGTTCACAACTGGAAGGAGCTACAGCACCATTTGCCCAGGGGACATAACAGAGAAAGTAAATCTGTCTACGATAGCAAGCAATACTGATGTTGTTATTTGGATGAAGGTGTTGAGTTTGGGGGAGGAAGGGTAAAAAAAGCAAGCAACCAAATGTAAGAGCAGTGCTCGTAAGCTGTATTGTTACCTGGAGCGGTAGGGTGTTCATGCCAGATGTGCTTCCTCTTCACCTCCTTGCATTTTGTTGGCTTCACCTCTTGTAGTACTTGCAGCATCTACTCCACTGGCGCCGGCTTACTGTTTTGGGTCAATCCTGTTACATAAAGCTTTAAAGTTTGGGATCAGTTTTCTTGATTCATTGTTCAGGTTCACTGTGAACATAGTGGATCTAAAATTCAAGGCCTCCTTTAGTGGGAAGAAAATCACCAAAACAGTCTTTTCCCCTGCGTTGCTGAATGTGCTTTTAAATGTGTTTCAATAGATGATGGTTAGTCATCAAATATATTGTGGGACTTTCTCTCCTAATTAAATTCATAATGTGGAGAGTTTCCTTAAGGCTGTAGACTGTATCATATTTGAACATTAGAAGGATGGAAGCAATAAATTATATTGATGGAGCAAGATGGTGTCACGTTCTAAATCTCAAAGGAACCTCATTATCAAATAGTGCTGCTGACACTGGCACTTCTGGGAGGCCTGAAGGTTCCTGCAGCCACAAAGGCACAGAACACTTCTCCTCCTAGTAACTTTGTTGCAAGCTTCTAAAGTCTGTTAGTGTCCTATAAAAATATGAAGCTTAAGTGTTCCTGTGGGCACACTGTGTGGTATCTTAGCATTAATTGTTGTTATTGTTCTAACCTTACTGAAACCCCTTAATGGAGTACCAGGCTGCAAAAGAAAAGTTACTAAGTGTCCTCCATTACTAATAAGCATTTGTTCAAATTCCCTCTGGTCCTGCCTGCTCCCTTCCAGCATTTTTCTGTTTTTTACATCTCTTAAGGTTTAAGTCAAGCCAGTGAAACCCATCTCTCCTTTTAACACCCTTCTTTCACCACTGGGCTGCAGAGGTTATGGAGGGTTCTCCCTCTCCCTGTTCAGTGGGAAGGGCAAGGAGGGCTGCTGAGAGAGCGACGTCTCGTCTGAGCTCTCCCATCTTCAAACCTGCAGTGTGGGCCTCTGCTGCCCCGGGGCTGGCAGCCTCCTGCCCGACAGGCCAACCTCCAGCTGCCCATGGGGGCTGAAGTTTGGAGGTGAAGCAGACTGAACCCTCAAGGAGTACAAGTTGCACCTTCCCTCCCTGAACACATCCGTCCACACAGAGCAGGCAAAAATTTGGCACGGCCTTTTCAGAGGAGGTTACCTGATTGTCCCGTTATTCAACAGAGTTGGTTATAAATGTGATCTTCATGTCCAGAGAAAATGAAAGCTTGAACTAGTGTTTCAAATACTCTTGGGCTTATTTTCTCACTGCCTCGGATGCCTAACTCTGAAACCCAATAGCAGAGTAAAGTAGTAATTTTATTCTTTTAATGCTGTTCCTGTTAGCGAAAGTGATCAGCCGAAGTTCTTATTCAGCAATTCTAAGCTATGTCTCTTTGCTCCTGGTATCTCTTTTCTCTGACCTGCCAAAAACATAGTTTCCTTTTAGTTTTCTGCGACGCTGATTTGCATAGTCTACTGAAAATACAAGAAACATGTAAAATGCTTAATTTTGTCTTATATGAGGTGGAGAGGGACTTGGGTTTTAAGAGAAGCTTCTGAATACCTTTGAGAGCCACAGAAATTTAAGAGGCGAAGTAAAAATTCATGTGCAGTTTCCTGTGGTTACTACTAGCATTCCTTTCATCTACCTGAAAACTCGATAGAGTATGGTATGAATCTTCGTGTTTGTAGTAAAGCAGAAGGTGAGTTTGAGGAATAGATAGCAGTACAGATGGGATAAACAACAGCAGACTTATATGATCTGTTGGGGAACTACAGTTTCTTGTGAACTTTGTGCTTGGCACTACAAGTGATTTCATGAACTATTCTGGCCCTTGAAAAGCTGCAGAACTAGCTTGAATTAAATCCAGAATATACTTCTCTTGAACCCCTAGAGATAATTTAATTAAAATTGAAACGTGACAATGATGAAAAACATGGGTCAGAAGACAAAGTGAACTAGAGGGACTTCAGCCAGTGCAGGAAAAGGAAAGCATGACCTGGTACTGCTTGTGATGTTCCCATTCTCCTAAATAAATGGTGTGCTCTAGCACATAATGCTTGATGGGGCCAAAGATACAGAACTTTTGTTCAACTTTGAATTGCAGCTTCTCTAGCACTGAGTAATCTATGTCTAAATTAAAGCTATATTCAGTAAAGCAGTGGTGTTTGCTTGGGTTTGAATGCTTGCAGAATGAAGACTATATTCTCTTATTCCTGCTCTAATCCCAAGGCCTGTATAAGTAAAGAGAATGATTTGTCCAAGAGGAAGAAGCAAATAAAAGGAAATTGTCTCCTTTTATCACGAAGACATTTATTACTCTGGTGTTAGGAAGCTACAGTAAATTCAGCTGACATAACATAGCCAAAGTTCAGTGGTCTGTGAATTGAAAAAAAGTGAATATAGGTCAAGTGTGCTTTCTCAACATCTTCAAACACAAGGAGAGGAGGTGGAAAAGGACCTCACATTCAGGCATCCCAAGACCAAAGAGCAAGATCATGAAGTACCTTATTTTTCACAAGCACCTAGTATCCCCAGCTGAGGTTTAGCCTGGAAAATACAAGCACCTGCTAATAAAAACTTACAGTACTGCCCTCTCATCCCCCTCAATCTAATTAGCCTTTAAACAAAGATGGTGAAAGAAAATGCAAGTAAAGAGATGATACCTTTTTAACCAAAGCCAGAACAGATCTGTGTCTGGGCAAGGAAGAAAATGCAGCTCTCTTCTGTCTCGGGATGTTGATTTTTTTCTATAGGACTTTATATAGGAGCTCTACAGTGTTGCTTCTTAGCATCAAGCATTCATGCTATAAAGGACCAAAGTGGATTAATATTATGCTTGTCAAGACAAGATAACAAGTGGGTGTTTCTAAGTTTCCTGTTTTAACACGCAATAAAATTTCAAATCTGTTTTACCATTATTCCAGTAGAGCACAGGCAAAAGGAATTGTGTGTATTGCTCAGTTTCAACCTTATTAGCACAAAAGTTGAGAGTTCTTGAATTTTAAAGACATGAATACAATTTTAGAAAAGACTACAGAAACTGCCTTGATTCTGTGGAAAAGTATATGAAAAACACTTCTTGCTGAAGCGTGACTGATGAAAGTCAAACACCCTTCTGAATGTTGAAAGGATAGAACTCAAAAAAAAAGAAATGTCGAGTTCATTCACTAATTTAGGGGACAGCAATAAAACCCTGAAACTAGGACAATTGTTATGTATTTTGTGAAAGGGGAGGTACCTTGCTGTCTGAATTCTTTCACTTGCTTTCATTTCCAACCAAATAAATAACATCTGTGCCCCTTAGTTTATGCCATGTTAATGGGCTGCAGGGTGGTGGAAAAAGCACCACCAAAAGAAAATGAAAAGGATATGATATTTTTGTGGTCACATCCCTTCATGTTTATCTTCTCTCTACACATCACCTCTATCACACCATCAAGGAGAAAGCAGAAATTGTGCTGTATGGCATTTGGTTTTAGTTGTATCCAAGCCAGTTTCCTAATAGGATGAATTTTTGTTTCCTTGCTTCAAAATTTACCATGGATAACTCTAATCAGATGCTCTTTTTTTTTCCCTGAAGCTCCTACTGGCCTTAGAGGTCAGTCAGCAGTGGTTTACTGTCACAGTTTTTGGCAGTATTGCAAGTGGCAGTGTTGTAACTGAATGCTGCTTCCTTTAAAATCACTCTTGATCAGTCACCAAGGTTTAACTCCAGCGACATTTGGCAGCAGTTCCAACAAGGTGTTTTTTGCTTAGGTGAGTTTTAACAGAATTGTATTTTGCTGTAATGAGTAGGAATCTTAGTAAGCTGTTCCTAAGCGTGTAGTGGCTTAGTTGTTGGTGTAGTATGCATAAGACTATATAATTAATGCTTTGAAAAAGAAACTCTTGCCTTGCATATATTGTGAAATATGTCACACAGCTAAGGTTTCAGGAACATGTGGGAAATGAAGCACCTTACAAGCACACCAATGGTTTGGATTTTTTTAGTTGTAGATAGGTTGCTTAATCTCAAAAAAACTCGCATGTGTTCTACTTAGTACCTATCTTTAGTATAGCTGCTCAGAGTGAAGAGTCTTCTGTTGCTGTATTTCACTAAGATTTGAAGCCATGAGATGATGGCTTTTACGGTCTCTAATTAAATTGCAAGGATGGTCTTCAAAAGTATGGAAGGAGGGTTAGACTTTCACCTCCCATGGTAAGTCAGTGGGAGTTTAGTGCCCTTTGGGATCTTCCCTGCAGTGCTTTTGACGTTTTCCAGTGACGCTTCCATAGCAGCAGGTGGGTGCAACTTATGGAAGATAAAAAAAAAGGATCAGTCTGAATTTGTGATGATTGGTCTCTTTGTAGTCAAATGAGTGTTCAGGTTTTATCAGGCTGAGTTGAAAGACCAGAGCTCCAGACACAAGATGTGCATAGGCTCTGCTGTTAATGAGTGTCAGCTCCCCTTAATTTCTGTGGGTACTGATCAGATTAAGTAATTTATGAAGTGATCCTCACTATTTAAAGCCCTAGATGAAACCCCCAGCACTGTTAATGAGAAATCAGGTGAGGTTTTGTGCGGCATTTTTTTACTGGTAAGGCAGTCTGGCCCGGTATGACTTTCAAGTGTTCCTTCAGCATCCTGGTTTGGGGAAGGCTTCTTGGGTTTGGTACTGCTACACAGGTCCTGAAGAGAGGGAGAGTCCAGTTCCTGAACCAGTTGCTGAATTTGGGTACATTATTACAGACCACCTTGTATCACCTGATGGCAACAAGGAAGACTAACTGCTAAGTCTAATTCTAATAGGAATGTGCTTAAACAAGAAATAGAATGAACTGGCCTTTTCCTGGAGTTCTTGGAACTGGCCATTCAGTTCTGTGTTACTCCTCAGAACCAAACAGACTCCACCACTTCAGGTTGCAAAGCAAAGTTAATTGTATGGAAAACTTTCTTGACAATAGAAACAAAATTCTTCTAAGAAGTTGAGCCTGTGACCAGATATTTTGGGTGTGGATTTAGCTTGGCCATTTTTTTGTTTCCTAGATGTTTTTTATAAAACACTTCAGAAACATTTAGTGCAAGTCTAACATACTGTGATCAAGTTGGGGGTTGTAAGATCTGTGGGGGAGCAGTGTTAGTATTGTACTGGAGAACTCTGAAAACTGTGCTTTAATATCTTTTTCCAGGTTCTTTAATATGAAATTCCCACAGTAAGTACCTGTGTACTTGTACAGGTGGTCAAATGTGGGATTTATACTGTTGCACTAATATTCTGATAAGGGTTTCTCACATTGCCTGTGTGTTCATAGGAGGGGAAGCTCCCTCGTTGTTTTCAAACTCTTAGTGGATTCGTCTAGTCAGGGCTGTGGAGATGCAGTTAAGCTCCTGGTTGTCTGGGTGGTGCTTTTGAGTGGACTTCACGCCAGGACAAGCATACTAGAAATCCTATTGTGATTTCTTACTGATTTCCTACTGTCTGACTTTTTTTACAGGTCTTCTTTTAACGTTGTTGAAGACTTGTGTTGTTTTTCCCTTATTCTTCTAGGGCGTCTGTTTTAGATTTGCTGTAGACATAACCTTGTTTGTTTGTTTGTGTTTAATTGTAAGTGATCACACTAAAAAAACTTGCTTGGATGTCCCAAATGGAGCTTTTCTTTTGAACTTGGAGTCACAGTGGGTGATGGGCTGCTGTGTTCTCCACCTTTTTGTCATAGTGGTGGTACAAAGCGCAATTCCAGAGACCATTCCTCTAGGACTATTTTTTACTTTACTGCTATCCCTATGTTGTTGTTTGGGGGGGGTTTTGTTGTTTATTTTTTTTTTTTAAATTAATTTCTTATTGACATATACTGCCTAAGACCAGGTCCTAATTAGACTTAGAATTTCAGGTCCTAAGCTGACTTTTGTTCTAGGGCTATTCAACCCAGTTGCTACTCTGGCTTCTTTGGGAATTTATTCCTATCAGTGGTCAAGACACAAAGCTTGGGGGTGAGAAGTGGGCTGGAACTGTGTCCTGTGAGGTACAATGCAGTTTGTATTGCCGCTCATTTGGGAACTTCGTTGTAATTATACTTCTGGCTCTGGTACCTGCGAGTAGTACTCCTATGGAGTTCTCTCCCATTAAGCAATCTCTTCTACCCTGTTTTTTTCTTCCTTTTTATTGATCTGGTTGTCCGTTTCCATCTTATAAAAGGTAATTCTTCTGTAGTGCAGATTGGAGTGTTATATTTTCTCATGCTGCATGTATATGATTAATGTTTACCCTTGCAGTCCTGTTGGTATAAAGTATCAGTGAAACATTTTGAATTCAAGAACAGCCTGTGTTGACAAAGCAGCTCTTTTACCGGTTTGGTAAAACTGCAACAGCCTAAGTCTTCCAAAAAACCTGCATTACATTCTGTGTCAGAGATAACATTTCTAAGACTCTTACTTAAGATGAGAGAAGCCTGTAGATTAGGTTGAAGTGGCAACACAAATTAGAGCTGTTACCAAACACGGAGTACTAATACTTGTATATGTTGAGCAGCGGTTATTTTGATTTAGTTTCTTTTCTTCCGGCCTCCATACTGAAACAACCTGAATTTATAATTTTGCAGGTACTGGAGGTGTGACTGTTGTACTCGGATATGTTTTTAAAACCTTTCACTTCTCTCTAGCTTTGTTACTCTGACTGCTCAAGTTTATAGTCCTGAATACTGAGAAAACTTAACTGGCAGTGGTGGATAGCAGCTGCCTTTTTGGCTTAAAGCTTTTGCCAGTGTTCATGTATTTGGTTTGCATCCATGAGGAAAATCACTTTTTATGATCTTCAGAGGTCTTCTGTAATAGTTTGTATCTTGAAGAAGTAGCATGGAGTACCTAGTTTCTCAAGTCAAGTCAGCTGAAAACGTAAAAGTTATATGGAAGCATAATTAGCAGAATTAGTTTCCTATCACCCCCAATATTTTGGTGCTAAAACTGTTCCTTTTTCGTTTGTTTGTGTTTGCATAGAAACTGTGTGAGGGAATTCTGAATGTCCTTGAAAAAGACACAGAAACTTCATGTCAAGTTGCCTGTCTGGAGGCCCTCCGGATTCTCTCCAGGGACAAGAAGGTTTTAGTGCCTGTAACCACAAAGAGGAACATGCAGATCCTTATGAGGCTAGCAAAGCTGGACACTGTAGAAGAACCTTTGGAGAGAGTGTCTGAATTTCCTGTTATAGTAGAAGCTTTAAAATGCCTCTGTAACATAATTTTTAATAGTGCTGTTGCACAGAAGCTCAGTTTGGAACTGAATCTTGCAGCTATGCTCTGCAGTCTTCTGGAAAAATGCAAGGACCAGCAGTTCGTTGATGACATTAAATGCTTTGATTTGCGTCTCCTCTTCCTCTTGTCACTTCTGCACACAGATATCAGATCACAGTTGCGTCAGGAACTACAAGGTGTGCAGGTTTTGACTCAGGCTTTGGAAAGTTCCCTGAGCGTAAGATGGGCGGCAGAATATAAAGCAGCGGAAGATGGCGACAGGCCTCCTCTGTCTTTGCAAGAGACAGATTGTGCCATCGAGGCACTAAAGGCTCTTTTTAATGTAACACTTGACAGTTGGAATGTCCACAGCGAGGTAAGGCTTGGCTGAAGTGTTTTTTAATTTGGTTTTGTTTAGCCTGCAAGAGCCAGAACCAGCAGGTAGATACACAAGAGGCAATTGTTGTCCAGGCTCCAGAGCAAGGATTTTAATACTTCTGCTACTGTAATTTTGATGGAATATGATTGCATTTTTCAAAATAGAATCTAAGATAGTCTTGAAATTTTGTGCTGTAAAGCAAATAAGCAAAATCAGTCTGGGAAAATTTGTATGTCTGAATTCTGATTGTGTCATGTGTTCATGATCTTAGGCTTTCAAGAGGTATTGAGTCTTTAACGCTCATTGCTTTGAACACCAAAATAACTTTTTTGTTCTTGTTACTACTAAAGCAAAAATCTAATCCATACTTTTTCTGTAATGGGAGAATAGCTTGCATTACATAATGCAAGTTAGAACTGTATGGTTTTTTTTTTTTTTAAAAAAAAAGGCAAAGAAGACAATTTCATAATAGTCTTAGATTTCCAAAATAAAACAAATGCTTTTCACTAACAGCTGGCTAGAAGAAAGTTTTTAATCTAAGTGTATCAGATGGCTGCATCTCTGGAGATTTTGGACTATAGTAGTAGGGTAATAATTAGAGCTGAGAAGTCGCCTGGTTTTGTTCTGTTTTTCTGGCCACAATGATAAGCACATCAACTCTTATTCTTTTAACAAAAATAACTGAATAAAGTGGGATACTGTTTTTAGTATCTTTATCTCAAATCCTCTCAACACCAGGTATGGACTTCAATGTAATCTTTTAACATGAGGTCATGTATGAGAGCCAAATGCATTCCATTGTTTTGTCTTATAAACAATAGTTATGTTGGGTTTTTTTCTTTATAATATCAGTTCTGTTTTGTTTTTTTTTTTTTTTTTTTTTTTTAGGCAAATATACTTCCTATGTGTTGCCATCCCTAAATTTATAAACAGAATCAACAAAAAAGTTATTGTATAACCTATGTCTGTGCTACAGTAATAGAATTATATAGTTATTCTTTTTTTTAGTCCACCTCATACTGTCTCTACGGTACTATTAACTTTTCACTGATCATTGTAAATGTGTGGCTTATAAAGCTAAGCAGAAGTTTACAGTAGCTAAATTGACAAGTAATTGTTCTCTTTGGTGCATTGGAGTAAACAGCAAATAGGATATTAACCATAACATTAAAGAACGTAAAATCTGAGACAGTCTGAAGCTAATTCTATGCTTTAATGTCTCAAGGATATGATGAACAAGAAATCCTGAATTTTAAGATTGAGTGATGGGGAAACCAGAGAAGCTAATAGGTCAAATTCAAAGGAAATACAAAGAAAGTGAGGGACTTTTCTCTGTTTATATTCCTGACTTAGACCTTCTTAAAAATGTCCTTGTCAGAGGAAGTTCTTTGTACAGGCAAGCGATTGTTTTGGAGGTAGAAATTTGAATGGAGAATGGCTGTATGAATGTTTGCTAGTTCAGAATTTGAGAGCCGTCATCTCTGTGATGAAGTTCTTCTGTGTGGAGGGAGTAATGTCAGGTGTTACGTTGCAAAATGAATACTATACTACATGTTCACCTCTTGAGAAGTAAGTTCTTGAAATCTGGATCTTGAAGTTGGTATACTCTCAAAAAATACTGGGAATCCAGAGAGATGAAAAGCCAAGTTTACTGCAGAAAGGTGGGCGGGAGGTGGCACACAGTTGTGTTACCTGATGAGGTTTTGTGTGGCTGCTGTCTGTGGAAAGGGAGATGATGTCCTATAAAACTTTTCCTCCCTAAAGTGCCCAAGCATGCAGCTGTCAGGAAAATTTCCTTCAGACTGGAGGAAATTCTGGTGTTGGAAACTTTTTTTTATTGTTTTAATTTAGATTAGAGTTTAAGACATTCTTGGGTCAGTGACGCTTATGATGTGTTTTGAGATAAAGCATATATAATAACTCTTCACTACAGAACTTTTAAGAACTTTTAGTAGTTTAGAGAGGTATGTTAGGTGACATTCTGCTTAGTGAGTATCCCTGTGGAAATACTAATGATCTATAAGAAGAGTGAACAGCATGTTAGTTAAGTGGGCTGAAGATGTGGAATTTGAAGAGATTAGAAACTGTAGACAGGATTAAAAATAGAAGAGCGGAGAGGTTAGGCACATGGGTAGAAAACTAAATGAAAATGAGATTCACCCTAAAGGGGAGGGAACTATTTGAAACACCAGTATTTAATGTCTGGAGATGCTTTCACAGTAGCAAAGCCAGACGGGAGCTGCAGGTGGTATAGCTGGCAGATTTGGATGCTGATGTTACAAAAGATGCATTGGGTGCATTGTGCTTGGTCAAACACACCAGAACATATGATGGATGCCAAGAACAGCTAGTGAAAAAGGACGAGGACAATGGTACACACAGTTAAATGATTGCTGTTACTGGTGTACTTTGTGTGGCTGCTGTCTGGTGGGAGACTGGAAGGGGGAATTGCTTGCAGAGAGCAAAAGTAGGGCAAATGAAGTTGATGAGAGTAGGAAAGTTATTAACAAAATGGAGAAAAGATATTAAGGGAGCAGATGCAAGTGAATTAGAAGCAAGACTGGGTGGGGGAATGAAACTGTTGGCAGCAAAAAGTCTAAATGAGGAAGTGGCAAATTAAATAAAGAACATTTGTAATCTAAATGGATGAAGAGGTGTCTGACTGTAAATACAGGAAGGAGCGTAGTGGTGGCATTAGGAGTAGTGGTATGGAATTGAGTAAATGCTTGTAACAGGGTTTTCTAGTAGTGAAGACTCATTTAACTGGAAAAAAGTCCCAGCGAGTTTTCCAAGGCCGAGTTAAAGGGCCAGCATCTGACAGCCACATTGCATTAAGCATTCAGTAGACTCTAAGGTACGATCCTTTTATTGATAGGGATGGATGTTATGATCTAATAGGTATTTTCCATCTTTAATTTTTATTATTCTAGTGACCTGAAACCCCCACTTGCAATCTTCAAAATGAAAAAATATCTTCATAATTTATATTTATATAGAATGAATCTCATCAATTTCGTTACATGGCTGCCATCCTTCGACACTGCTTATTAACCACGGGCCCTACTGAAGACAAAACCGAGGAGTTGCACAGGTTGGTAGAATTGCAGAACTAATAAATTTTAAAAGATTGATTATTATTAAAACAATGGGGAAAAAATTACTTTGCCTAAAATCTGAAGTAGAAGTCTGCAAAACAATGAAAACTATTAACTTTGAGAAAAATATTATCTTTTAGATGAAAGCTGTTTGCTTGAAATACTGTTTAAGTACATCCACTATTCCAGAGAGAAAGTGGCTAGCAAGTTTATTATTTTTGACCAATAATAATGAATCTGATCTTTTTTAAATATTTTTGGGG
>NW_008610642.1:19987-46248 GCF_000691845.1 Merops nubicus | reverse complement strand
TTACGTTTTTTGTCCAAAAATAATGTATCTTATTTTTTTTAAAAATTTTTGGGGGGGGGGGGGATGAGGGTGTGTAACTGAGGATGAAAATACGTATGGAGGTTCTAGGGCTAGTGCAAATTGATGTGAAATGCAACTTCTGTTGTTTTCCACAGAAGCTGATGGGAAAAACTGCATTTTGAGATTTTCCTATGCAACTTTTGCAATTCTGATGGATAGGGATGGAAGTAACAAGTTAATATTTTATGTCCAATAGTTCTAGGCTACTTTATTGAAACTGCAAATATCAGTTCCCCGGTAATAATTGGCTTTGGTTTGTTTGGCTTGAGGTTTTTTTTTCCCCAAAGATGAGTGAATCATCTTGCAGTTTTAGGTGCATTGCCTTTTGTTTGTTTGTTTGTTTGTTTTTTTCCACAGTCCTGCATCCAGCTGTTTGTTATGTATTTTCAGCCAATAGTTAATCAAAATTTAGAGTATTTTTAGTGAGGTGGTGGTTCTCTGTTCACTGTTACTGTTTTTTTCCATGGCAACCTTATTTTTATCCAAGTAGGTCAGCCTGACAGGGCCTGACAGGACGGTATCTTCAAACACTATCCCACAGTATCTCTCAGCAATGAAAGTTAGTGTTGCCATTTTCTTCTTCAGAGATGTCTGTATATCTAAGTGTAGGATCTTTTGAAGATCTTCTGAACCAGTGGTCCCCAGGAATAAGGATGTAGCTTTTCACACCCAGCAATCTTGAAAGTGTTAAATGAACTTGATTAAAATCTTGGATAGCTCTTAGAGATCAACAGTCTTAGTAGGTGAACACTAAAATCCTACATCAGAGCCCTTCTCAGTTGGTGGAGACTAGTTTGGAATAATTTCAGATACTGCTGCAGCAGTTACCATGACTAAACTTGGTGCTGAGTGTGTCCTAAAAGGCAGTCAGTGTTTTCTCTTTCCTGCTTGTGGTGCGTGTTTTGCACTCTCATCCTTCTTTAAGGGAGGGACTGGTGGGAATAAGTTCCCCACTGCTGGGAAGATTGAATACTGTTTGATAAATCCAACAACTACCATAAGATAGAGATCAGCCTTTAGCATTTAAGTTTGTACATAGTCAGCAAGACAGCCTGATACTCTGATGAGTTCATATACAGCTGATGCTCTTCTGGTGAAAACATGTTCTCTTTCGTTGTCCAGGAATCTGACTAGTCTAATCCCCCTGTAATATATGTCACCCTGTAAAATTTATCTTGTGCTGCTTCAAAATGACACGTTACGTAGTTCCCTTTGATTTTAGCTTTTGCAAACACTTGCACATGAGATGGAAAAAGGGCTTTACATATAGATGTAGGCAGCTGTGGAGAATATGTATTATTGGTATGATTTGTCCTTGCTCTTTTCAGTCAGAGGGATATTTTATGTAGAGATGCTGCGCGTGTGGACCTTACGGAGACACGAGGTAAAGGCAGAGATTCTCCATAATTTTGAGAGGCCGAAACAGAAAAGATATGAGGATGATTATCCCTGCCTTGTATCACTTCAGTGGTTTCCCCTTCTCCATCAGTCTCAGATTTGCATTGTATCAGTCTTTCTGTTGTACTGGGAAAACAACTTTCTCCCTCTTAGCTAACTGCAGCTAGTTTGTTTAGCTCAAGTTGGTAGAAGAAAGAATGCAAGTATAGTACTGCTGCATGTTGTACTCTTTCTTGATTTATGCCAAACTTGTGGGGTTTTTTAACATGATAGAAGAGCGCTGCACAGGTTTTGGCTTTCACGATTCAAATATTTCAGCCTGTTTGCAGAACCTGAGTTTTGTCTTTGAGTGCTACAGGATGCAATAAAAGCAGAATAATTTAATACACTTTTCCACCAAGACTGTTCATCACAAGGCAGCTCTAGAATAGAAAAAGATATAGTCAGAAGTAATGCCCCTGCAAATCCTCAGAGGCATCAGGGGCAGTGGGGATCAGAGGGTCCCACTTCAGTCCACTGATGTAGTTGTTCAAGCAACTTTCATTACAGATAGGAGCTTCAGTAATGAATGAGTAAACGTGTTAACACAAGCAGTGTAATAGTTGCAGAGTGCAACTTCTTGCTCTGCCTTCCACCTGGACCCTATCAGTAAGGCAATTACAAAATTAATGTTAAAACCAAAAAGAAATATAAGCAATGTTAAATGCAGAATAAACTTCATGAAGTGTCAAGGAGGCATAAGTATACTTATTAGAACTGTCGATAACTGGGACTTCTCTAAGTTTGTAAGTCTGCAGTATGTAGGAAGGAGGCTTAAATGAAGGGTTTGGGCAGCCTGTTAAAGCATCTTGCACGAATGCTTGTGCTCTGAATGTGTAAGTTGAGAATTCATTTTATGTGAGCATCAGGTGTTGGATGCATGCCCTGAGTTGTGATGTACTGATTGTCAGTGTGACTCTTTCTAATAAATAACCAGAAGTTACCTATAAAAATCCTAACTAATTTAGTACCCGGTATTGTTGTGATTATTGTGGTTCTGTCATGTCATTACTTAACGATTGAATATGAACAGCTTAAAGAACCACATATTAGAGTGAGTGCCATTTTTGCCCACTAACAAGGTTTTAATCAAGGCATTCAGCAGCTCTAAATAGGCCTTTGCTTCTGAATTTGCATATCAGGAGGGGGCTGGGAGCATGAGTGGGTGGATGTCATGTCCCAGTGATTAATGATCTCTAGGAAGCCGAAAAGGGGAGAGTAATATACGCAGTATTTCTACCCCCTGGAGTAGGAATGCAAACACTATTGTGCAGATCTGTGCATAGTCACTGACTTCCTGGTAGCTGGAGAATTTCATACACTCCTCTACCACAAATAAAACTGTCAGTGGAGTGACAAAGATCAGAAAGCCAGGCTTCATTTATTGAAAAGAATAGCTCAGACACAGTGATCCAGAAAATTAATTTTGTAGGTGTTTGGGAACTTGGTTGTTTAATAAGAAACTGGTAAAAAGAGAACTTCTGATGAGAGCCCTGAAGCCACCAAATATTTGTTGAATTTCAGTCTGTGGTGTTTCTGACTATTCCTGAACTATTGAAGAGGAGTAACCTCCATGATGTACAAGACATATCTTTAACAGGAATTAAAAACAACACAAAGAGAACAAGCTTTCCAAAAAGCAGAAGTTGTCTAAATTTCAATTACCAAGAGAGCAAACGGGAGATGGCACAACATGGAACAGCCACCCAGTCTGATCAGACCAAAACCAGCACATTTGTTAGAAATCCTGTTATGTTTGATTGCCATATTTGCTTTCTCTTTTACTAATTCTTTGTCAGAATTGTACTGATGGCACAAAAAAATGAGGGTAGCTTCTAAGTAGATATTATTAGAAGTGTTAAAAGAAGTTGTTTGAGAAGTTTTCTTTATTCTTGGAACACTTTGCCAATCATTGAAACATCCGTGTTCCTAGTTCTGTTGATAGTTTTGCAGTCTGCATGTATGTCTAAGTAGTTCTGTAGTATTTCTAAATACATCCATTTGTAAGTTTAGTTGGGCATCAGCAAGTAAATAGTGACAGAATTCTAATTGTTGCAGCATCTGTGTAATTCAGTCCCATATTCAGAAAGAGTGCAAACACAAGTCTTTATTATGAGAACAGGATAGATGGCAACCTCGAGGGATGTGTACCATACAAGAGACCCTTGCGAATTACCTTCCATCTTCATTAAAGAGGAGGAAGGGACCCTGTGATCTAATTTAAATCATTTATTGGATATTTGGGAAGCACTTCTCTTTGTGCTCTGTAGAATGCCAAGACTGCGGGTCACTGAAGGGTAGTGTTTGGTAAATAAGCCAGAGTCATCTTTTCATCTGTTTAAAGCCTTCTGTATTTCCCATACACTACAGGCTCAGTAAAAGTGAAAATTTTTCAGGGGGACTTGAGAAATTGCCACCATGCCACCCTGTTACAGGAGGAAGTGGTGTTTTCTGTGGTGTACTTTGTCACATTAACGATGGTAATATGGATGTGTTGTAAAATGTTTTCAGTTTCAAGGAAGAAGAAAACCTGACTGCCTCAAATCAATGTGAGAGTTCCCCCTGCTGTCCTGCCAGACCAGCTGCTGTAGCACGCTGCTGGAAGCTGTGGCCTTATCTGTGGGATAGGATACTGTGGGGGCTGGAAGTGATCACACACTGCTGCAGTGTAGCTTTTGGAGCTTTTCTCTTTCATTTTCCTTGTTTGTTCCGAGCACCGGCACTCAGACAGCAATTCATGCTGCCTCCTTTAAAACCCAGAGAGCAGAAAATAAAGCGTTGTTTGAGTCGCAGGGCCTGTTTTTGGGTGCAGTTGTACAAACGGTTTATGGTGAGTTGTACTCTGTTTTTAATTCTTTCTTCCAAATGAATAATGAATTTTAAAAATCTGTTTCAGCAATGCAGTCAACCTATTAAGCAATGTTCCCGTTTCTTGCTTGGATGTTCTTATTAGTCCATCATCCCAAGAGGATACAGATATAAAACACAATGGTATGAATATGAAAGCAATTCAGATTTTACTGGATTTCATGGAGAAGAGAATAGACAAGGTATGGGCTGCAAAGATCCTTCACAAAGGGGACCTCTTTCACTAAAGCAAAATTGCACGCATGAATATGGATGTCCTTGCTTCTAGATTGTGAAACACCTCAAAACTGAGAACAAATTCCTGTGAATATCTGAAGGATACTTGCTTGTGTGCATAAGATGAACATTTGACTCTTTGGTTAATCTCTGTAAAGTTCATGTTTTGGCTGTCACATAGGACTTCATCAAAGGGTTCATAGGATTTAAAAATGTTTTATTTGTATTTGGTTATATTTTAGGGAAGCAGCTATAGAGAAGGCTTGACTCCAGTTCTCAGTTTATTAACTGAATGCTGTCGAACTCATAGAAATATCAGGAAGTTTATCAAAGCTCAGGTAAGTAAAATATTCATAAAAATTTGAATTTGAACCTGATGATAAACTTTGATGTTTGTACATCAGTGCAAGATACATACTTTAAGAGCATGAATGGTTTCATGTTAAATTATCCACAAAGTTCTTTGCAGCATTTTTTTCCTGTTTGGTCTCTGATAACTATAGAAATAACTTTTCAGTCATGTAAATCAATTAATAATATGGCTTAAGTTCTACAGTGCATTTTGTAGAGCTGCTAAATAATAAAATCAGGAAAATTGTAAAGCCATGTTAATGTGGGTCACCATGGAGGTGCAGTGTCCCCTCTTACATCCAGCATGCCAGAAACGTTTTCGGGGCAGTTAATAGAACCTGGCAAAGCTGTGCAGTAGCCAGTGAGGCTGCAGGTGTCTTGATGGATTCTGCTTGAGCTTTAGCTCGACCTCAGCAGGCGGGAGTCATTGGAGTTGGAAGTTGTGTACCAGTGTGTCTCAGCTGTTCTGTCAGAGGAGAGCTCTGTCCCCGAACAGAGGCATGCTTCATCACCCGCTCTCTTTCAAGAGCTGTTTAATACAGTACAGGCTGTGGGGAGGCTTTTTACAAGAAACAAGATTTCCATGCCATGGTTAAAAGTTCTAAAGGATCTCTATGGCTTGGTGGTTGGGTGTGGTGTTTTTTGTTTGTTTTGCTGATTTTCCTGAGGTCAAGTGGAGAGAAGTTAAAAGATGAGCGAGGGAGAAACAGCTGAATCTGGCTAAGAAATGTTCTGTTTTCTAAGCTGCAGTGATTTTTCTGGTAGCATCTTAGATGCTGCTCCCAGATCAAAACTGCATCTGAATCCATAAATAGAATTTATAATGAAAAAGAGCATATTTTGCATGTATTTTCTGCCTCTTTCATTTATACCAGAAAAGCGTTCTTCAGGAATTTATGAAACTTGTTCTTGGTGTTTATTGTCTTTGTTTGCAGCAGTTGTTTCCTAGGATAATCTTCTGATCTATTAAGTAGGGGGAAAAAAAAAAGTTGCAGAGCCAAATGTTCAGTAGTTAGAAAATGAAGTTGTCTGCATGTTTTTATGACATCTTGGTGTCTAGATGTTAGGATATAATTGCATGCTGTCTGTTACCGCAGGACCACTGCCTTATATAGTGCACAGAATGGATGGATGCTGCTAACTGCATGACCGGATGTTTGATGTTTTGAATTACCCCCATTGTTAAGTGTTGGCCTTAGGCTTTATTTATTGTGCACTATTCAAATCCTGATCTGAAGACAGAATGATTAATTTCCTCATGGGCTGTCCTGTGGCACTCATCACTGTATTAGTATTACAGTATTCTAAAAACATTAATTCATTCTTACAACACTCTTGTGAAATGGCAGTCATGGTACTATTCCCATTGGGGAAAGTAAGCAGGGACAAAGTAAAATGTTTCTGCTAATTGTTTGAATTCTTAGTTTGATAAAGATGGGGTCTGTTTTTTTCAAAGTAGTCAATACTCTGTAGCATTCATTTGTTTTAAGTATCAGTTCCCAGTGAGTCTGATTTCAGTAGTAATCGTGCAGTAACTCTGCACAGAACCTGACATTTTTGCATTGGACACCTAGAAGACACAGGACCTGCAGTTCCTTATGACAGTTAGTGACATCTTTGGTTTCATTCACTAGTGAACCACTGAAGATCCATAATTCTTAGAATTCTTCAGACCATTAAATACTGCTTCATATTATGGCCCAGACTTGTTTGCAGGTCAAATCAAACCCTCTGAATATGGAAAAAATGAAAGTAGGTTTTGAGTCTGAATGCATATGCAAAGGAGGTGGACATTAGGTTGCAAAACCAGACATATTTCAGGCACCTCTCACTTTTCTTGATGGCTGAATTTAACAATATTAATGCCATTTAATGGGGAAAAGAATGTGTTTGAGGAAACGTTAAATAGTGTTTTCTCCATATCTTTCTGAAACTTTGCTTCAGCTTTTAAAAGAGGAATTTTTTTCTGGGAGAAGTATGCATTTCCTCTAGATGTAGATCCAATTTGTGAAATGCATGTTAGTAGAACTTGCAATGTGACTTATTTTCCTGCTTTTTCATTGTAAGTATATTCATTGTTCTGTATAAATTACACATCTTGTTAACATCATTAAGTTTCCTTAAGCTGGTATTTTTAGTGCTTTTGCCAGATATTTGTGCAAAACAGAAGAAACAAAGAACATGAGGTTACTGCTGTCTGTTGGCCGGCTATTTTGGGATACTCGTTTGTGCTCTTAAACTCCTAGCAGTTGTCTGTTTTTTTCTAAAGTCCACATTTGGGACTGAGTATTCTTCTGCCCAGGACGGCAGACCAGAAAGCCAGAATATGTTAAGAAGGAAGAGTCATTACTAGTGCATGTAAACGTGTTGATTTTATTCCTTTTTTTTTTTTTTAAGGAGATGATCTTACAGTATTTTCATGTTCTGTTGACTGTGTGTGTTTCTGCAAGGATTGGATAGATATTGCCATGTTTCTATGCCGTTCCTCCTGGTTTTTTGTGCTGATAGGTATTGCCTCCATTAAGAGACGTATCAAATCGTCCAGAAGTTGGCACAACAGTGAGAAACAAGCTTGTGCGCCTTATGACACACGTTGACCTTGGAGTAAAGCAAATTGCAGCAGAATTTCTTTTCGTTCTTTGTAAAGAGAGAGGTAAAAATTACTTTTTCTTCTCCCTTTTATGTAAGGTTTTGCTGTAATTAACATATTTGCCCCTTGCCGTAACTTGATTCTTTTAATACTATGCTGGGTTTTATTTTGTAGCTGATTATGTCTGAATAATTTTCATCAGATATATACAAATAATTTTGTGTCACTCTTTGCAGTCGACAGCTTGTTAAAATATACAGGCTATGGCAATGCAGCAGGATTGCTGGCAGCAAGGGGCCTGTTAGCAGGAGGAAGAGGAGATCATTGGTACTCAGATGATGAAGATACGGATACAGAAGAATACAAATCTGCAAAGCCAAAGTATAGTATTGTTTTGAATTCTGCATATCCTGTTGCAGTGGAGATGTTTTGACATAATTTTTTTGCTTCACCTTTTCCAGAGGGGCCAGTTTTGGAATTACATGAGCTTATGTTAACGACTGTCTGCTGTTGACTTCATGGTCTAATTATTGAGAAACCAGCCTCTAATAGTGACCATCATGTAGTCAGATAACTCCAGGGGTGTGGGGGGGAAACCACCAAAAGCTAAGTCAGAATAACTTTTAACTGATATTAACTAACTGAATCACTATTTAAAATCTAATTCTGAAAATAGATTTTTTATTTTAGCAAATTTTAGGAAAAAAATATAGTAACAAACCTAGTAAGGATGGTGTTTTCCTCAGATTTTTCAGGAACTCACATGAAGTTGTCAAACTACTAATGATTGTTTGTGGGGTATATCTCTTTAACAGAGAAAATAAAGGTGTCAAATGTGGCTTAAGGTTTTAAGCAAGCATTAGTAGAAAAGGAACAAACCAGTAGGTCTAGATTTAGTCAGTCAGATTGCCTGATACTAATGTTTTCCTAAAGAATTTAGTAGGTCTCATAGGTAACTATGGAAGGAGCAAAATAACTTCTGCAGAAGTTGTGCATCACTATTCCAGTGTATTTGTTTGAAGGATTCAGTGGTCATATAGGAGCTCTCTCTGTTGATTGTTATTGGTTGTAGTTGATTTGGTATTAGAGGTTTCAATTTGTCATGTAACATCTATGATTTGACACCATTTTCAGTAGGTTCTGAAATTGTTGGTAGTGCACATCTGAAGCATGTTATTTTTCCACTTTACTCTCTTGGCCTTGAATTACACAGACACTATTTGGTGTATGACATGAAGTTGTGGCTTATGGAAAGATTCTTGTTAAGGAACATGAATTACAGGATTAAATGTATGAGAGGTTAAAGGAATTGTATTGCTTCTATACTCAGAAATGAACTCTAAAGCAGGAAGTTTCTTTTTATTTCTGCACTTCAGGTTTTATTTTTTTTCTCACTATTTTTTACTTTGAAAGAAGGGTAACATCCAGTTCTATACATAGAAGTAAAACTGTAACATTTATTTAGTTAAAAGCTGTTCCTTGAATAAAGCGTTAAGACAGCTGTCAGTTGACTTTTGTGAATATGCATCTGATTTTTGGTATTGCTGTTAAATATTTGTGAATAAACTGCGTGCAAAGATCATTTGTCCTGAAAGTGTTCTTTAAAACTACTTTTCTGCTTTTGTTACCCTTCACTTGCTTTAACAGCAAAAAGAAAACTGGCATTGTCATGTTCAAAGTAAAGTAACTATAATTTGGTTTGAGTAAAAATTGTAATGGGAGGGGAATAGTAAACTAATTCAATGGCTCTTCATGAATAAGAAAATTGAACCTGTCTAAATTTTTAGAATTAGCCCTGTACAGCATTGGTTTCAAACACATTTGTCATTTTTTTTTTCCACATCTATGTCATTATTACTCATGAGATTGTAATTATTACCATCATTATTCCGCTGCTTTCAAACTGCTTGTGTGTGGGTTATAGCACAGCAGGTACTAGTGGACTGCGTATTTCTTGTGGCTAACAAGAAATTAACACAGTGAATCAAGAAGGAGGTAATATGATTCATGAGAAAAGGCTACAAAAAAGGTATAAATATGAAGGTGGGCTATTTATAGTAAAAACTTCCATGTGCGGTTCAGACAGTTTTAGGCTTGATGGTTTCTGTTAATGCGTTCCTCTTTCCTCCCATCAAGAAGATAGAAAATTCATGTATTTCTGTAGAGATGTAAACTGTGTTGTTTCTCCACCTCCAGCATTAACCTCATCACTGGTCACTTAGAAGAACCAATGCCCAATCCACTGGATGAAATGACAGAGGAACAAAAAGAATATGAAGCTATGAAGCTTGTCAACATGTTTGATAAACTTTCCAGGTATTGTATTATAGTTGCTTTTGAGGGAGGTGTCTCATATCTTGATTCCATACTAAGGTCTAGTGCTTCAAAATAGTGCTATAATCAACTTCTTCAGAGGATTAGGACTTCAAATGCAGAGAAAAATGTTTAGCACATCAAAGAAAAGAGTGATGTGTCACTGGACTTGAGAGAAAACTCCTTTGGAGAGGATAGGACAGGATCATGAAGCTCTGGTGGTGAGGGGACCTGCCTCCTAAATCAATAGGCTGATAGTAATGAAAAGAATTTCTTCTTTTAAGGCTTGGGACTCAGTCAAAGGCCAAGGCAAGTGTACTCTTTTTCCCCAAGCCAATGAGCAGCATCTCTTCGTAACTACTTACGTCTGCTGCTCATATGAAGAGCAAATACAGTATGAAAACAGTTGTCACCAGAAACAATAAATTATATAATGGAGCAGTTAAAAGGGAATTGACAATTAAAAATTACTGTGGATTTATTAAAACAAGTGTGGACTGGCTTACAAATGAGCCTTCTTAATTTGTTTTAAATGACTGAGGAAATGTCATAGAAGAAACTGGTTCTTAATGTGACATAAAGGTATATGTTATTGATACAGAAAGTTCATCTTTATAATTTTTTACATAAATAAAGGGAACAGATCTTAGCTATAGCTTTTTTTGTCTTTGACTCAGTATGTCTAGAATTTGCTGGGGTTTCTTCCCCCATACTTGTAGCTGTATTGGAGTGATGGCTTGAAGTTTTTCTGCATAAGCCCAGTTTTACATTCTTGAGGAACACTTTGTAATGCTAATATTAAATTAATATGAGCTATAGGAATTTAGGTAAATATGTAAGTGGATCATTCTTCAAACATGTGAAAACTTAGCAGCTAAAAAGACATTGGTGTTTTGTGAGAATCTGTAGATATTCAAATAACAAGATCTGTTGAGAGAAACTCGGTAAACCAAGTATTTTTACATCTCTGTTAAAGATTAGGAATCCAGCAAAAGATACAGGAGAATCTGAAGTTTGTTAGCTGCCAAAGACTGAATTATAAGCAGGAAGAAAAGCAGGGAGGGATCTCTGAACAACTGATCTGAGACTGTCAGTGAAGTATTTGGATATTTTTTCACACTGTTTACATGGAAAGTAAGTATAGTATATTACAGTGTTTTTAATAAAGAGAAGAAATTGCAATGCTCATGCAGTCCTAATTGAACTAGTATGTAAAATTAAACAATTGCTACGTAAGCTAGAGAATAAAGATGCTCAGGCTTAGGGATACCAGAATAAAATTACTGAATGTTGTAAAGCTTTTTTAAATGAAAGACAAAGACCAGAGATAAACTAAGACTGAAGACAAGCGCATTGCTGTTGCTGTAGCAGTTGCACAAAGTCCAAATGGCGTTACTGTAGCATAAGAGCCTTTTCAGTTTGGAGGCTTGGAGGCACCTGCTGTGTTCCCTGCTAAAACGGACAATAAGGAAGCAGCTGGTGCCCTGGGTCACTACTGAGCCTCTTGGCCAGTAGCATTGCCTTTACCTTGGGCTCTCTGTGTCAGTTACATCCACCTGCAGTTTCTTCTATAGTACTTAGACCGCCAACTCTTCAGGGCTGAGACTCATTTGCTTGTAAGATTTTTGTTTGTTTGTTTCTAGTATAGTCATTACTGTGAGACGGTGTTGATGTGACCCTTTTAGGTGCTGTGATAACTTGAATAAAATCACTTGACTGTTCTTCCCACCCTTTTTGTTTTTCTGACAACTAGGGGGAGGGGGGGATTGCTGGCAAGAATTAAAAAGAAATTTAGACTTGGCTTTGGGAGGCTGTGGGATGTTTTTAATGAATGTGATTGAGTGCAATTGATGGGTTTGCAGATGTCAAATAAAATGGGAAGCTGCCAGTCATGTATATGAGCAGAGTTAGTAATATGCTGATGGTAATAGGAGTCCCTCTGTGGTTTTGGAATTGACCGCTTTTGCCTCCTGTTTGAGCCCTTCAGTGCTGGGAGTTTTTTAAAAATTTAAATCTACTGCTAAAATGCATTTTCTTTCCCCTTGGTTTGCAACCTCAAAAATTAAACTGGAGGTTGCTTTGACAGGAGGCTTCAGTTGATTCTGGGTTTTGAATCTTGCTTTGAGGCAGACCGCTGGTGGTGAGTTTCCTGCTTCTTCTGGTCTTTGTTGTCACAATAGGAGGGGATATACTCCATGAGCAGTTTCACTTTGGCCCATTGCTTTGCTCCTAAGAGAGGAGGAAGTTGGACAGGGAACCAGCTCCCTCTTCTAATCTTGAGCAAGTTTATGTAGCTTTATCTGTGCACTCTGAAAAAGAGCTTAGGGTGAACTTGTGTGATGTACAGCAAAACTGGTTTGCTTAGTACACTTGTGTTTTCCCACTAATGGAAGCTAAGCTTTAAAGAGCTAGCTTTGTTTTCTTCTTCTTTTACTGAAGAAAGTTATGGAAAAAAAAAAAGTTGAAGGACTGTCAAGCTTGGTTCCCTTCCTGACTGTTGATGATAATCAGGCCAGTCTGTCCCTGGGGCGTTCTAGATTTGGCTTTGACTACCTGTATATTGCTTTTGAAAAGTTACCTGATGACAGATTGAACTCAGACAACAAATTTGCAAAACAGCACTACTTCACTGAAAAGTTACAGCCTTCATTGATGGCTGCGTTTTACATTGTAATTTATGTACAGGTTTATTGAAACTATAACTGCTAAAAAGGCAATTTCTCCCTTGTTCTGTAAGATGACAGTGGATTTTTGCTCTCCAAGTTTCTCTGATTTTCAGCATTGGCACTCAAGAATTGAAACTGCTTTGAGTTGATGTAAAACCCACCCATGCTTTTGGTCATTTCAGGTCTCACTTCCAAAGTTTTTTCTATTCTGTTAGGTTATAGGTGTTTAGTTCATGGTGTAACTGATGAAAGACTAGGCTAAATTAAAATTAATCACCCAGTTTTGGTTTATCAAAATGGAGGAAAGCAGGATATTGCTTGTGAACCTATTGCCCCTGCACCACTATTTTAACATATACTTGGGTTCTGCAAAAGCTTTGTAGAAATTAATACTTTGCTCAAATTTGCCTGGATGAGATTACTTATAAAAATCATTAAATATATATAAATTGTAAGTGAAGATGAAAAACCTTGATTACTGCAGCTTCTGGGAGATGTAGATGTTAGTTAGGTAGTTAGCTGGGTGCCTGAACTTGGCCCTGAAGTAACTCTGTGGGCTTTGCCTGCAGTAAGGGACGATACTATCTTGTTGATTCATTGAGAATTGTTTGGGGACTGTAAATTGGCATCCTCTGTATGTAATGCACATACTTGAGGTTTGAAAAACTTCCTAGATCTGCAAAAAGATTGAACTGAACCTTTCATTTTTGCAAAATATCAAGTTAGCAACCTTAAATCAGTGTTGTATGATATTGTCTGCTTACATCATTGATTACTGGAAATACTCCATGTTAATTAAAATGTCTGGGAAAAAATGCTAACATTTTTTCTATTATAAATGGTATGTAGAATTGTATATTAATTGACTAATTTAAAATGTCAGGATGCCTTTTCCAAGCCAACCTTGTATTAATAGCAAGAATCCTTTTGCTGATGAAATGGTCTCCAATTATCACAGCCTGGGTTTTGTTGTACCTTGAACAGAAGTCAACAAAATGAGTATGTAAGAGAACCTGTCTAAATAAGCAACCATACTCATTAAAAACACAAAATTAATCATAGGATGAATGAAGAAGGCAATGTTGCATAGTTTTTTGAGTTTTTTTTGGTCCTCTTTCTAATGATAGAACAAAATAATGTTACATGAAAGGATCGGAACTATTATGTAGTACTCAATTATGAGGAGGTGAATAGGTCCCTAGCATGCCATTTTATCAAAGGAGCAGGCTGGTGTCTACATGATGGCTGTTTCATTACAGACACCATCATTAATTCCATGTGTCAATACTGCCCTATAGCACGTAGAGCATACAAGAAAGACTTACCCTTCAAAACAAGGGAATGATTTTTGAGTCGTTATCAAGCTAAATGGCAAGCAGGAAGCTGAAACGTCTATGGATGTATTTGAAGGGACTCTTGGGAGATCTGAAAGTGGAAGAAAAGAATGCATTTTACCAACTGTTTAATTATGGTGTGTTTCTAAGTACACTCGAATAGAATGCTTTGTTTGCATTAGAAAAAGGAATGTTGCAAGAAAATGCATTTGAGTATATGGGAGGTCACATAAGGATGTTCAAATATGTATAAATACATACACCGTGTACTTGTACGGATCTTCCTGGGCACGGCAGTGTTCCTGCTGCCACCTGCTGGGTGCAGCAGTCTCTCTTCTGCTCTAGAGATGTACCATCAACATCCAGTTTCGGGATAGTGAACTGGCTCCTGAGGCTATACAAGCCAGTTTCTCGTGCTTCCCTTGCCACCTTTTATCTCGCCTTAGACAGCAGGCACATCCTCAGTTAGTCCAAGCTGTCAAAGCTCAGCTGGGGCCTCTAAGCAGCCGGTGCTCAACAGGCAAACTGCTGAGGCTGGGAGAGCTGTGGCTGTTCACACCAGGTGAGGATCAGCTCAGTGGGCTCTTGCGTGGGACTGAAGTGGGCTGAATGCTTCTTGCAGTGCTACTCAAAATTTCTGTTAGTTAGCAGGTACTTGTTCCAAACTTCTGAAACTAGCTTTATAGGCAGCCCAGATCTTTTCATGTTTGTCTCCCTCTTTTTCTTTTTCCTCTTTGATAAACAGGAGATAAGCTTGTGTGGTTGTTCAGAGCTTGCAGTCAAGTCTTCACTATTGAAAAGATGCCATGTTTTACATCATTTTAGGACTAGGTTATGGTCAGGAAAAAAAATATGCTGATCTCTGCTTCTCCTCCTACTTCTTTTGGTGGCCTAGAATATTGCTGTCTTCATACAGTTCACTTTTACGGGGTAGCATTTGTCTGAGGAAGGCTGGGTGGAATTCAGCCTCCTAATACACAGAGAACAGCAAAGCTGCAACAACCATCTTTCATCCTGCACAAGGACTTGCAGAGCAGGAAGCTTATGCAGGAACAGAAAGGTAAAGGATAAATATCCTTGTTGTTCTATGCAGCATGAGCTCAGCCCACCTCATAGCTAAAACCTAGAGAGGAGAAAATGCATTGGGAATGAATCTGAAAGGCAACAGAGTTCACAGTGGTGCACTTTGCAATGGGTACAGCAAGCTGAGAAACGGGCTTTGAGCTTCATGAGAGGTTACAAACGCACGTCAGCAACTTGTATTTCTGCATTACATTGTCAGCAGTAGGTGCATTTGTCCCCAAAGGACCTCCACAAAAACCACAGACTAAGACTTGTGCATTGTGGATCTGTCGTGTTTCTGGCCTCTGGTGTAGTCTCCACAGATCACTTGCTGAGAGAGGTTTGTGTCAGGTTCTGCAGTGTCTGTAGCAGGATATAAAAGTGAAGCACGAAAGGGAAGTTGCAGAGAAAGAGCTATGTCTTTAGAATTGACAGATTATGAGATAGGACTTCTGGACAATATTTACAGATATCTTAGAAGTATCATTACATGAGGAGAGGTAGGTCCTTGTTTTCCTATGTTTTTTTTCTTAAACTGTTTCTTTAGCCTTTAATAGCCATTATAATTTATTTATTACCAATAATAAGTTGTAAATTACTAGTAAACGATGTGATTCTGTGACTTCTGGCTGGAGTGCTAAATGTTGCAACCTAAGAGTATGTGTTGTGATTTTTAAAACAAACACCTAGGAAACCCTCAGCTTAGAGGGCAAGCAAAGGTGATTTCGTTCTTTGTGGCTATGTTTTTACTTTTAGGACTTAAAACTTGAGCAAGGACTTACTCTTCTGGTTACTCTCCAAAAATAAGTGCCATAGATGACTACTGAGGCTTGAACTTGAGTAAGTGGCACTGAGGCATTGTTGTAAGATTAATTACAGATTTCAAAGGGCACTTGATTTGTATTATGATGTTTGAAGCTTAGAAGTCAAAAAGGCCTTAGATGTATATGGGGGTTTTCTGTGGAAAAAAAAAACCTCTTTGCTATTAGATGCAATTCCAAAGCACTGCAGCTTTGCCTTTGGGAGACACCTGAAGCAGGCAGGGTTCTGGTCCCATTTGGACACTAGATCTGCAGTCTTCGATTTTTTGGGGCTCTTCTGAATCTGATTTCAAGTATTCTTTTGGTCTCTTCTCGCACACATCTCCAGCAGATACCTGAAACTAAGAGTGCACTTTTTTTGGGCAGAATCTTCACACTGTAGATAGCATTGCCTGAAGGAAGAGGACTTGCTGTCAGTCCTCGAATATGGCAAGCTATCTCCAGTCTAATATTTAAAGATAGATCCTACACACACATACAGGCAAAGTCTGGCCTGTGCTTTTCAAGTGTGGTCATTACAAACCTCTGTCCCTGGCCCCCAGCATCCCACCCAGAGCTGGCCAGCCCAATCACAGCAGTTTCTCAGGGTTTGAAATGCTGCAGGCAGTGGGTATTGTGAGCTTATCACGACAGTATCTGGTGGCCACATCTGTGCAAATAGCTGCATTCCTCTTGCTGTCTCTGCTTTTCCTGAGCAAAAAAAAATTCATTTAACTGCTGTACAGTATCTAATGTATATATGTTGTGTAATTCAGGTGTTGCCTTCCTCATTGTTCCTGTGGTTGTGTTAAAGTTAGGTCGCCAGCTGTGTACAAGCAATTATTGTCCCTTTTTTGCGGCCAAGGTAGTAGTGCAGAGCAGGCAGAGAGCTGGTGAAATGCCTTGACTTCCCCACTGAGGGACGGGGTTTTATTGTCTGTGGCTCAGGAGGGTGCTATATATGTGTTAAATTGGCAGTTTTACTGGGCTGCCTTTCAAGCAAGGGGTAAATTGACATCAGGCCTCTACTCCTTTATTTAAGGTGACTCCTGAATATTTAGAGGTACACTCCATTTCTTTTTTTTAATCAGAAAATCAAAATGTTATCTTTGCCCTTACAGCTTTTGCCATAATCCACATATAAATGAGGTGATAAAAAGTAAGGATTAAACAAATCTTTGCTAATACTTTTTGATTGGCTTAATCAATAATTAATCATCTTTTAGATGAGGCTGTAGCTTGTGGAGTAGATATAATTGGATTAGCTGCTGAGAGGCCTTTGGAGCTTTGAAGAGATTAAAATGGCTGTCAATCCTGTAATTAAACAGCCACAAACAAAAGCAATAGTATTAGAATCTGACAGCTTTTTTTAAAATGAATCAACAAGTGCTTACACACCCCTTGTAGTGGTGTAGGCAGTCTGTTCTCATAAATGAGTTATTTCCTTCAACAAGATGAATATGTATCAACCCACGGGTTTAATTGGCTGGGCATATATTGGCCAGGATGGCAGGTAAAATTTTAGGAAGAAGTGACCATCAGAGAACTTTTAGAAGAAAAGCTAGCTTGTGTATCTAAACCAGTGAACCTGCTCCTTGTCCTGAGCCTGCTAGGCGCTGACTTTTCATGGTGTCTTTAATTGGCTAAGTAGGTTTGGCCTACATGAATGAAGTCTTTATCTGTTCTGCTCTTCCCCTCCCACCTATTTTGAAGGTTTTTTTGTTCCTCTTTCTTCAAAACAGAGGGCTTTAGCAGAAATAACTTCCTTTTAAAGGCTCATTATGTACTGAAGCATATACTGTATGTGACTGTATTATACGCATGTGAATTGATATGTGTGCATATGCTAATATATATTCTTTCTTAAAATCTCTTACAGAGATGAGCTTATAAAACCAATGGGAGTGCGGCCGGATGGTACAATGGCTCCTTTGGAAGAAGCAGTCAGCCAGTACCATGCCAACAAGGAAAACAGTTCAGATTCAGACTAAAGCATCACCTGCTTCACTCTCTGTTCTCCTCTAATCCTCACTTTTCCTTAGAGCCACAACATCTTTTATCTAAGCATTTTATCCTCACATTAGCCAGCATCACTTTAACTGTTCTATTATTGGGATATTTAATCCCAATAATATTGGGTCCTCTGGTGTAATGTCTGAATTTTTATGTCTGTTTAAAGAACCTATCAATTTATTAGTCTATGATCTTTATTAACTTAAAACTAAATGTATTTCAAAGGAATAAAAAGTGAAAACCTACAATGTAAAATAAAACACAGCCACTAGTTTTCCAGGATCCCATTTTCTGCGCTCTGTAGGTTTTCCCATTCTTGATATTTTATTTTTTTGTATTGTCTTGCCAGCCTCTCCCTTTATATAATTGTAATCAAAGAAGCGTGTTTGCTTAATGCCATTAGGAGCAGAGGGTGTTTAAACTTCGAAGTCTGACTGACCTTGTGAAGCTGCTTTAACTGGCATTCAGCAGGGATTTCAGAGCTTCCCTTTTCAAAATATCATCGGATTTCTTACTGCTACCCACTTCTCAGGTTAAGCTGCTGCTTAAGATTTTACCAATGTGCCAGCCACTGACTGCTGCTAAAACTACCTTTAAATTGGGAGCAAGATGATGTATGTTGTTTGTCCTCCATTCCCTCCCCTGTTAAGACTACACAAATATACCCTCACCTCCCATCCTTGCATAAGTAAAAACATCCCTATTCAAAATGGTGTTCAAGTATGTACACTTAAATGTCACCGTGAATGGAAATGGACTAAAGTGAAGTGCATGTGCAAATATTTTTCTGAATTGGGGGCTACTTTTGGAGATGAAGGGGTGTGCCTCACTTGAAGGGAAGTCAAACTAATCAACAAAGAAATATTTCCTTTTAGGGAGAACTATAGGAAGAAGTGGGATAGAGAATGGGAAGGTGGGACGGAGAAGAAAGTGCCACTTTCAACTCTGTACTCTTAAAAACAAAGATTAAAAGTTTTAGGTGTGCTGCACTGCTGTCATTGCCTCTTTGCCTGCCTGTTTTTTTTCTGTTTTTTTTTCCCAGCATGAATTACATGAAGAATAATCCATGTCATAGTTTGTAATTCCTTTTTTATTTTTTTACCTCAGAAACAGACACATGACATTCTTGTGAACTTTTCAGAGGTTGCTGGAGGTTCAATATTTTGAGTTAGTGCTTGATTTAGTCTACGCTGTCTGCTGCATCCACATGGAACATCACAATTTGCATAGGGGTAGAAAGAAGCCAGCTACTGTTCCCACACAGCAACAGCTAAAGCAGAGTTGTACTGATAATACTGTAATCATACTTACTATGTATGAATCCAAGAGGGGGAGGGAGGAGTTTTCCAGCAGCAAGAAATATGCACTGCTGCATCTAAGGCAGGTCTCAAAAATGTACTTTTGGGTTTAGCATCATCCGCTGCCTACTCTGAGCCCAGCACAGGCAAGTATGAAGTGCACTGCAGGTGTGGAAAATTCATGAACCCTCCTGGAGGAGCAAAACTTAACTAGCTCTGTTAAGGAGGAACCGAGTCCTGTCTTGGTATCAGCTGAGGCTGTTTCTTGGGGCTGGAGAAGCAGTGATCTCAGCTATAGGCCTCTATATGGATGGCTGTAGGGGGATGAGAACAGAGCATGAAATAAAGCAAAACCTCTGCTGCTTTTTGAGTTGTAGCATAGGCTCCTACAATTAGCTGGCTGAAAAGATTAATAGAACAATAGTGGCTCTGGGGACCTCGTTACAAGCGGTACGGCACAAGGCTTTTGTGGTCTGGCTCCTACCAGTCGCAACAGGGCAACAACAGTCACAACAAGTAGTTCTCATTATCTTGGAAAATATGTGATCATAATAGGTTTTGCAGTTGTGAGATGCTGCTTCAATTAAAAAGGAAAAAAACAGAAGACTAAGCATAGAAGGTTTTGCCTGAACCTTCTAGCTCAAGAGTGTTTTTCATAATTGTGTTGCTGTGGTGCAAGTTGGTCTAGTTAATAACTTCCACTAGTGCAGTGTCCCAAAGCATCTCTTGTTCCAAGGTGACAGTTTGTGTAAGGGGTGCTGCAAGATTTTAGGCTTATGTTTGAAGTGTAACAGGACCATCCTTAGCTGCACTGGCTGGAGATCTGGTAAAACCTTAGGACAAAGCTCCTCCAGCACAACAGCGCATCTGTTTCCGTGTGTGCTAGATGTCTCCAAAGTGACCGTGCATGTGTTACGGTTTCTCTTGGATGGGAGTCTGGAGAAAAGCAGAGTGAGTATTTGGAGGATTAAAACAAAACCCAAAACAAGGATTTCCTTGGGATTCTCTATTTACTAAGATACTAGGATTTTCTCCTGAGTTTATTTTCAAAGATGAACCTCCAGAATTGGAGGCTTGGGCAACTGAACATTATTTAAACTGGCGAACTGGGCAGCGAGCCTGACCAGTTGGGGAACGCTTTCTCTTTTCTCCCCAACAGAGCACAGAGGTGCTGCATCTGCATTTGAGCAAGTGTCTGAAGTTCCTGTGTGATGTGACTATGAGACTCTGCTGCAACCTGCAACATTATAATATCTGGTGGTCTCAAGCCTGGAGGCTGATGAAGGGCTTGCGCCTCTCCTAGCAGTAGTTTTGACAGATTCATCATACATGTATTCGACTAACACATTTCATTCCATATGGTACGAACTATTCTTTATTAGATGAACTAATAGTATTTGATTATATAAATACATGCTTTCATTTTCCCTCCAAAACAGTTGAGTAGAGTTGATTTACGAAAATAATTAGAAAAAGGAACTCTTCTGAGTAAAATGTCAATAGATTTTTCTGGTGGTGACTGTAAAGGTGTTAGCCACTGGGTTTCAGAGATGTGTACCTTTCATTCCCAAGCAGCCTTTCACAGTCACAAAATCTCGTGTTTCAATCTTTATTTTGGTATCAACAGTCTGAAGTAACACGGTTCTCATTAAAGCTTGTCAATGAATTGGAAGCTTTGCTCTTCTTTGTTTCCCATTAGAGTTATGAAACAAAAGATGATGGGGGATTGCTGCAATTTGTCAGAACACTTTGTTCTTTTGCAAAATAATGTAGATTTATTATTAGTTCATGAAAACTTCTGGCAGGTGTTCTCTAATGATAATTGAAACTTTATGTGCCCCAGAAGTGGTTTTCAGGAGAAAGGGACGTTTACTATCTCTTTAACATGTTGTGAGAACGACCAAAACTTTAAAGAAATTTGCCGAAGAGGAAAGCCACTTTAACTTCCATGTTTTGAATATACAACATTGCTGTATATTTGCATGGGCAGAGTAGATTTTTGCCCTCTGTCTGGAGTTTTTCCAAGTACCTGTAAGTCTGCAATGGCTTTAAAAAAAAAAAGAAAGAGAGAACAAGAGGGCAATAGTATATTTCCCTTCTAGCTCTTCAAGCAATACTTTTCCTCTACCTGAGTGAAAAATTGATTGCCCAAGGAAGAGACTGTTACAATGAAGCTGTCATACTATTGGTTGCCAAGCATCCTAGTCCAAAAGAGGAAAGTAAACCCCAAAGTATACAAGATCCCAAATCTCCTGAAGGAGCATTCCACAACATTGTCCTTCACCTTATTACCACAGAACAGCTAATAAAATCCTGTGCTTTAATAAGGCTGGCTGTTAAAAGACTGTTCCACTGTTCAAACAGTTGAGAGCCAGACTTTGCTGGTCTTTGATGAGCACCAAGTTAAACAGCTGCCCAGGTCAGATTCTTTTCAGGTCAAGCATGGAAAAATGATGATTTAGTGGTAGCACAAAGATGCAGCTCATTTTCAGACCAAAAAAAAAAAAAAACCTACAATATTCACAATATTTAACCCTGCAAATGAAAATCTTTGTTGCGTTAACATCCTAGTTACTTGGGTGGCTGTGGCTCTTATGGAAACTGATGGGGAACGTTTCCTTGTTTCTTTGGGCAAAAGCTTTTGCTCATCCCAGAGCTGGTTCTCTCTAGAATACATGTTCTCACTCTGGTGATGCAATATTTAGAACAGGAATTTTCTTGGGGAAGTGATGTCCTTTTAGCTTTGCCATGTATCCTCCAGCTGGGTGTGCCTGGGAATGCAGTTCTCATGGTGCTGGCTGAAGAGCCTGGAAAGGTAGGCTGCAGCTCCTTCCTGACCTCTGCTGCCAGCCAGCTGCCTGGGGCTGACCTGAGGTGGGACATGTGAGGCCACCCTGCCTATCTCCTGCTGCCTGTGGGTAACCAGGGCAGACACAAGACTGCAGTGCGGCCAGCCAGATGAGAGATGCAGGTGGCTACGTGGCGTGGAAAATGGTGGCAATTGCCTACTTGCAGTAAAGCTGAGCGCTTTCCAGGCTCCTCTCACCACCAGCAACACTGTCTACAAGCGAGTCTGGTTAATCTGCTTTTACCTGTTACTTGGCCCCATGGAAGGCTGCGCTTTGGTTGCAGGGATCAGTAACCAGGGATCAGTAATGCTTTGCTGTTGCACCCCTGTCCCTCATTTTGGAGGTGCAGCACACCTCCATGACTTGCTTTCATTTTGGAGAGTGAGACCCCTTCCTCACTCTGTATGAACAAAGATGAGGAAGAAAGGGTCCCACAAGAAGGGACAAAATTTGTTGGGAAGGAGTTAGGAGCAGCCATGTCCCCTGTCTGTGCAACATGGGAGCCACTTTCAATTCCACCATGAGATACCTCTCGGGGCCAGGCTGGTCTGCAGCTCAGAAGCCTCTGACCAGGGTTTGAAGACAGCAGAGGCAGTCTGCCAGGTGGGGGAAAAAAACATCCCCAAAACCTGACCATCACCACAAATTGTCCGACAGCATCACCTGACAGCATGGACATCCCTGTCCTGGATGGGAGCTACAGGGTCCAACAGGATCAAGTGAGCCCCCTGAGCATCCCGGGGCTTTCTCTAGAGCAGGCATGAGCACAGATTTACTGAACAGCCTACATGCTTGAGAATCCATCCCTCCAACAGCATGCCAATCTCTGTGGGGTACCTAGGCAGGCTTTTAGAGGTTGGTGGGGAAGGAATTATTCAGACCACCCATCTTAACTGGCTAAATTACCCGGGTAGTGTCTTCAAACTCTTTCTCCAGTCACGGATGAGAGGGAGGACAATTCAGACTAAGGCTAATTTGGGTGCACTGAATGCTCCTCTGCAGGAGCTTTGCTTTCCCTCCTTCGACTACAGAGGGGGCCTGGGGAGACCAGCTGGTTACATTTAATTGCTAAATTGGTTGCCAAAAGTTGGGTAGTGAGAATTCCTTCCTGTCTCCCCTTTGCCATGGACCACACTCTTCTCAGAGCAGGATGCTTGCTTGCTCTGTCCCTCAAATTCAGAGGATGCTCAGTGCAGTGGGATATAGATCCCCAGGAACCACCGGAAGTCAAATGCTGCATCGCAGCAGTTGATTAGGTACTGTATAATATCATGTGTAGGATTTCATGGACTTTTGCTTAAAATGATCCTTTAAAGGAGCTTTGCTTTTGGGAACCTGTTTAACAACTTGCCTTGGTCTAAGCCAAGTTTTACATATGTTCTGAAATTTAAAAAGGAAAATGAAACCTTGAGCAAAAATTGTAATTAGAGAGGTACAGATTAGAGAGAGAAAAGACTTGTAAGTTGTCTCCAGATGTTACAAATGGAGAGGAAGGTGAAGCCATTCAAAATAAACCCTGCTGAGATTACTCCTTCCTCTTTGCCTGATAAACCCATTACAAATTAAAACAAAAGCAGCCAAGATCCACAGGCTTTGGGGCATCTGTAAGCCCTCTTTTACCTTTTAGAGCTCATAACAGATGCTGACTGTGGGCGTTAGTCCTTGTCTAATGGAAAAGGCCAATTCTTCACTCTGGAAGCTTAAAATACAAGTTTCTGCCATATAAAAGCCTGCATGTGTAAGAATCCAAATCTGAATCAAAACTAACAGGATTCTAAGGCTTCAGGATTATTTTATGCTCAAGAAGTGATCTTGCTGGGTAAATCACAGTGCTGCAGCACATGTACTTCCAAAAGCATTTTTGAAAAACAGTAGGTTGGGGTTTTTTCTCTCCTTTTTGAGAACAGAGTAGTGACTGCCTGGATTCCCTCCTGTTTCCTCAGTCTCCAAACGTTCGTAACACCCTGTTGAGGAGGAATAATTCCCATCCAAGTTGTAAAACACACTCATAAGTAGATGGGAAAAGCATGAACAGAGCTGTACGGAAAACAAAACCACCAGGAACAAGATCTTATTTTGCATGCTTCTCACTGTTGTATTTTGCCCCAGATAGCATATTTTAAAGAGAAGCCTTTTAAAAAAAAAAATTCTGCTATCTGCCTGAACTGTTCTCAAGCTTTGAACTTTTCCATCCTTTCTATTGATTATGGCCAAGTGACCCATATTTAAAAAGCATTTACAATAAAATTATAGCACTTTCTTTTGTGTTGCTGGCTTTCCCAGTGAAAAGCTAAAATGTTTTAAAATTGTCACTTTTTGACAGTGGTAATGGCTGTAATATATTTAGTCTCTTCCCCCTTGTTGCGCTTAAAATGGCTATGCTAATAAAGGGCACAGCTGTCGATACTTTATGGCCTGCTGGGGGGAAGAGGGGGAATGAAGGCAAAAAACAGATTGACTGTGTGTCAACAAATGCAGCTGGGAAAGAAAAAAAGAAGCCCCTTGAAGGCCCCTGCAACCTAAAGTCCAAGATAAATGATGTCCCTATGCTCTAAAAAAAAAAAAAAAAAAAAAAAATTGAGGTTGGAATTCAATAAAGGGGAACTGAAAAGGAAACTGCTTAAAACTGAAAGCCTTTTCTCTGCCTCTAGACAGCTTACAAGAGGAATGAGCAAAACTGACCACAGAAAGAGGGTGAGCGGCCAAGAAAGAAAACAAAAGCTTATCCTGGAAAATATATTGCGTCAAGGAATTATCTGAAGTGCATTATCGCCGTCAGGCTGAGAGCGTGCACTTTAATGGAGATGCGACAACCCACTTTTACGTGCCACTGCCTTTTGGGGGGCAGGCTGCTTTGTGCCCAGGCCGCAGGGGAGGGGAAAGGGGAGCTGTAATTATTCATAACAAATAAATAAGGCTGGGCCAAAGTGGACAGTGGGGTGCTGGTGAAGACTGCTCCCTGGGGAGCTGGGCTGCACTGCCTCCATGGCTCCTGCCTCGCACAGCGGTGCCCTGCGGACCTTGCTCCCGGCACACTCTGCCTTTGGGAGGCACTGTGGAAAAAAGTGATGCTTTTCCCCTCTCCGGGGACAGCAGCTGTGGGTGGAAATCCTGTTCTGCGTCCTGGCAGCCCTGCAAGGGCTCCCACTGCTAACCATGGTGAGGCAGGCCCGGGCAGCCGGCACAATAGGACAGACACAGTCCTTCACGCCCACCTACACCAGCAGGAAATAAGGCCAGTGGAGACCAGCTGCTCTACCCAAGCCCTGGGTTAACCAGTGGCTTGTCTTTTTTTATTTGATAGCAATGTATTTTAGGACCTAGCCCTAATGCTTCAGATAGAAATGAGCCCTCAGATGCCCACTGGGAGGCAGAAAACCCCCAGGCTGTCCCAGCCCTCAAGGGGCTGCAGCAGATCCGGCCCCGCTGGCCATGGTGCACACTATGGAAAGGCCTGGGGCCTTTCCTGAGGCACCTCCATTCTGCAGATAGAGAGGAGCAATGGGCTCATAAGGGGCATAAGGATGGGGAGCTTGAATTACTGCAGTGAGGAACTAGCACTAGTGGGTGCAAATCTGCATGAATCAGTTTCCATTCCCTAGGTCATGACGCAGTTTGTTCGCATGGAGGCAAACCCATAATAAAATAACAAGTGACAGGGAGCCATTTGTCCATTGTCATTTTTAAAATAACTATGGAAGATTAGGACATTTTTTCCCAGCCTGAGGCAAAATGCCTTTGTAAGTATGTCTTGTGTTTTCTAGAGGCACACCAGGAGTGCGGGTAAGGCTGAGTCAGTGCCACCATGGCTCCTGCATCTGCCCGGTGAGAACATGGCGTTCAGATGCTCCTGCTACCTGTTTTGGGCCTGGAAAGTGGCTTTCTGGGAAATAAAGCCTTGGCAGCAGGTGAGGCCAAGAGAGCTGGTCAGCCTGTGAATAACCTCTGCTTCTGCAGATGGAAGGTGAGGAGGTGCAGTCTGTCATGGGATACCCTATTTTTAGGAACTGTCAGATCTTCCCTTTCACCTTCCCACTTCTGTCATTCCTCACCTCCACTGATTTTTTTAAAAAATTTTTTTCATCCAAAGCCTTCGTTGCTTGGCTGGTTGCTCTCATTCAAATATATCTAGAAAAGATAGTCACATTGAAAAAAGGCATATTTATTTTCTCAGTTGCCCAATGTTTGTGTGTATGTTCTTTTTAACCTCTGCAAATTCTCTAACAATGGGAGGAAGTAGAAAAAAAAGTAATCAAAGACAAGGCAAAATCAGGAAATCTGCAAAAGTCTCAAAATGAAATAAAACAGTCATATCAAATTGTTACTAAAACAGTGGGACATTAAAATGGCACACAAAGTTCTCATTTCCTTCTGTAATTGTTTGGGAGAGTTTAAAAAAGGCCA
>NW_008610642.1:12297-19956 GCF_000691845.1 Merops nubicus | reverse complement strand
CCTGCTGGATTTCACATGGTAAAGCCGCAGCACCAGTAGAGGTCAACAACTCCCAGAATTTCCATATCTGTGGGATGAGCTGTTTGGCTTTGCTCTTCTTTAGAGAAGAGTGGAGTTTATTGTGGCTGATGTGCAAGAGGAAAAACTTACAGGTCACTGTGGCCAAGAACAGAAGAGGTAAGAGATCCCCCACCCACAGTTTGGTTTCTCTTCATTGCTGCCCTGTTTTGACTCTGGGAAGCAAACTTCCTTGCCTGTGACGGTGAATCACTGTGTGAGTCCCACTGCCTCTTTGTACTTGATATTGGGGAAAAAAAATGGAGAAATACATGCAAAAAATACCTGAACTATGAGTGTGTGATACAACCATAATGTTTGCTGATGTAAGCTGATATGACTTTACAGAGAAAGGTTTTCCTGAAGCGGGGTTGAAGGTGGAAACACATGGTCTCTGCTTAAGTAAGAAATAAGGTTATGGGAAAAAGTAATGTCAAAGTTGGTGCAGTGAATATAGAATCACCCTAAGTAGCTCAGCAGGATCTGAGCTGTAACTGCTGCTGGAGAACATTGTCCAAAGGAAGATGTCCAACAGGTTCCTGGAAGGTCTGTGGCCCTGGAGAACTTGGTGTCTCTATCCATGACTTGGAAAACAACCTGAAAATGCTGGAGGTAGCACAGAGATGGTGTGTAATGGTCAAAGCCAGTGAGTTACAGAGAGGCTCCATAATCCCTGAGTGGGGAGTGCCAAAAAGCGCTGTTAGCCATAAGGCGTAGATCCCCGCTGTACAGTGCTAGTGAGACCGCAACCGTGGCCAGCCACAGATCTGCAGAGGCCTGAAAACCCCAGCGAGATGATTTATGATTGTGCTGCTTGGCGCACTCAGGGGAAGGCTAAGTGAAGGCTGTGTGGGAGCCAGAGCAGATGGTTTTTGTAATTTTTGCTTTGCAGACCACCACAATTTTCCAGGGGAGGTGCAAACCCAGGATAGCGGCTGTTGAGCTCATAGAATTGCTTTGTTTAATTACTATTCACAGACTTTTTAATAGGAGCCTGGAGACCACAGGAACCACCAAGAGCAAGAGGCTGACAACCACCAACTATCTCCGTAGGAAGAAGGTATGTAGAACTTGGATTCATTTAACAAAGCTAGGGGAAAAAAAATAAATTATGTGCATAATTGGGTGTTGAAGAAAAAGACTAACTATGAGGTCTGGTGAGCTTGCTGTCCCTGAAGCTCTTTGGTTGGTCAACTCACCTTCGAATCTGGACAGCCAGGCTTGGTGCTGCTTGGCATTTCATGTGCTTCTGTGGGGCTGCAGGCCCTCAAAATGTCTGTGCTTTGCAGCAGTTACTTGTAATGCAGATACTCATGTCAAAGCCTTTTAGGTGTAGTATGTCCCATAGTCCTTTTAAACAACAAATTCCCAGCAAGCAACAGGTTAAATTTTACCTCTTGGGTTTAATATTTTTTGAAATTTCAAAAATTAAATTTAAAAATTTAAAATTTCAATGAGACTGTGTCTCAGCAGAGGGGGGTTTCTGAGGGGACAAGGAGGGGTGCTTTGCCTCCCTGCCACCACTAAGCTGTCTGGTGAGGTGCGAGGTGCTGCAGCCCGGGAGCCGGGGCAGCTGTTTGCCCTTGCCCATGCCATGGCCACGGCCGTTCCATATCTCTGCCTGGGGAAGGGCTCCACAGCACGGCCACTCTCACACCCGTGTGTGGGTGCCCACATGTACCTTTAGCTCTGCTGCCAGCAAACCTGGCAGAGTTATGAGATGGCTGGGAAAGATGGGTTTGGTCCAGGCTAGTGTGTCTGCCACAAAACCAGGCCATAGTTGGGCTCAGGGCAGGCTCTTCAGCCTTCTGCTTGCCCTTAGGTGGGACACAGCAGCTGCTGGAGCAATTTGCAGCACAATTAACTGCAGAGTGCAGTTTCCAAATTACCTTCTGCTTGCAGACCCTTGTACTGCCCCAAATGAATCTGAGCAGACTTGCAGGGGGGGATGTTACAGTGCACAATCTAGGCACTGTGAAAGGATTTAATCCAAACATTTGGGAGTGTCAGAAAGACAGTTAGATCCTGACAGGAGGGACATTGGTGCAAAGCCCTTGCTGGGTTCCTGATGCTCAGAAATCTTCCTAGCAATCCCCATGTGACAAGTGCTTTGGTGAGGAACTATATAAAAATACCAAAAGTGTAAGTCAAACAAAAAGGTGCTTGGGATCACAAGGGAGACCTTGCAAATCTGGCCATGGGACATGTGCACATTTAAAAAAAAAAAAAAAAAAAAAAAATTGCAGCTTCTTTCAGCTGCAACCTAAACTTTGTGCTGAGTTAAACCTCCCCAGCCCTGGGCTGATCCCCGCAGCCCCTCCCGGGTTTTCAGTGCATCCAACAATGAAAGTGAAATCCAATCCCATCCAATTAGAGGAAAATGAATGGCTCATCTACAATAAATGGGCTCTGAATAACAATAAGCCAACAAGAGAGCAATGAACTGGAGACAGAGTACAATTTTCCTGAATGTTAATCGGCAACTAACTCCACAAGCTTCTTAGAGGTGGAAAGAATTGGAGGAAAATAGATTAGGGAAGCTTTAGAGCACATTGCCTTTTAACTGCTTAGGCCTCACATTTTAACCTAAATACAAGAATGTTTCTAATGCTGCCTTTTGCAGGGTGAAGGGCAGGGAGAGCGGAGTTGATGGCAGTGTTTGTCCTCAAAGTTAGATGTTTTCGATTTATTTATAATTTGACATGGTATGTCCTGCTGTATACCCTCTAGTATTATTTAATGGGTTTATTTTAAAAGTCTGGTTTAAAAATTACAAAGTTAAAGGGCAGAAGCCTTGGAAAATGTTTTCTGTAGATCTGAGGAATTGGGGAATGAGGCCGAATGAATCCAGAAGTCAGCCTGAAACTGAAGAGAAGCTGGAGAGGTAAAAGAGAAAGGGTAAGGAAAACTGCAGTTCAGTGGCTGAAGTGCTGTCTGTACCCACCAGGCTCTTCTGAGGCTGCCACCTCTCTGGTCCCACAGCCAACAACTTTTTGTGCTCTCAGGGCTACTAATACCTGAGATACCTGCAGAACAGCCCAATTGCTGCTTTCCATTGCCCTCAGCCCAAGAGGTAACTTTTGTAAAGCTAGGGAAGATGCAAGATTCCTGACCCATCACTAAGAGAAGCTCCTACAGCCATGCAGGCTCCATATTCAAGGCAACCAAGTCTCACCAAGCTGAGCTGTGTGGCTCATCATTTCCATTCACTCTATTAATTTTCTAATAAACTTTGGTTTTGGTTTGTTTTGTTGATTTTTTTTTTTCCCCTCCAGGCAGGCAGAAAGGTTATACATCTGAGCCAGCACTGCCATCCCCTCCTGCCTACTTTCATCCACAGGAACATGTCTCAAAGGCCATGGAGCCCCACTGGCCAGTGTGGGCATCTGATCAGGCCCCCTTAACTGAGGGCAGGTTAACCTCACTGCAGCCCGGGCACCCACCTTAGCGGTAGTGGTAGAGGGTGAGGAAGTGCATTGATCCTCTGGGAAGAGAAGTGCTCCTGCACTGGTGATGTGCAGTCATGGTGTTGTGGCAGAAGAGAGCACACAGTGAGGGCTGGCAGCTCACAGCACTCATTGCCATGGTCAGTCTGCACCTTCCATGCTTCCTGAACAGGAAAAGTGCCTTCGGAAAGTGTAGTCACCTGAGCAGAAGGTGCCATTGCTAGCTTTGAAAAAGCCCTGGAAATGTGATGCATAGTAGTGCATGCTGTGACGCCCAAGTTTGCAAAGAGGCTGAAATGAAGTGTTCCCATCTGTGCCAAGGGGGTCTAACGCCCGTGAGGGTGCCCTGCGCCCCTCTGCTCCTCTGCTCCTTCGGGGTCTGCTTATGCGTGCTCCTCACAATGGCCCCCTGAGGAGGGGACCCTAATAGCACCTGGGAGGGCTGCAGGGATGGCACACGTGGCTTCTCTTTTCTCTGTTGGAGCAGAGCACTCAGCTTTCACATTCAGCTTGTGCTACCAGGGCTGCTCTTTAACTGCAGGAGAGAGGGAGGTCCCTGGGCAAACCTGAAGCTCTGTCTGCAGATGGCTTGGTGCAATGTGGTGGAAGGAGAAAATGTCATCTCCCAGATCCTAAAATGGGTGGTCCTGAGCCAACTGTCTTCTACAGCTCGCCTACGTAGCTCCTCAGGTATGCAAAGGCTGCAGTTTGGGGGCCTTTAGAGTGCTTGCTGATACCTCTCAATGTGAATCCTGAATGCATAAAATGAGCAAGAAAAGGAATGAAATAACTTTTAAGTCAGATTATAGAAAATATCTTTATAATTTATTCTATCAGTAGGGGTTATTGATGCAAATATGTTTCCTGTGTTGTGTTCTTTATCACAAATGTCTTCCTAGAGGCAGCTCCAAGTTTGATATCTCACAGCTAAACCAGTTTGCAAACACACCCACAGAAAAACAGAGTAAGTTCTTCCTCTCACAGCAAGACGGGCATGAAGAGAGGAGCCATATCCCCCTTTCCCTCTCCTAATCTGCTGTATGAGCAAAGGGTGGCTCATTGTGTTTTTTCAGAGGAGCAAGAGTATGATAGGTGTATAGGTAAGCTATTAAGTAATATACATGCGGAGCTAAAGGGGATTTGGAAGGGAAAAATTATTCATTTGTTAAATTAAATAACAATTCGGTCTCAGCGGTATTAAAATAAATTTCCAAAGGCCATTGTTTATTTGAACAAAAAGGGGAAAGGAGATGTTAGAAGCAGTTTACACAGTTCAAATATGAGGGGCTGTGTGCATTAATAAGACCAGCATTGGTGCTCAGCATGTATCACAGAAAACACATTTGCTGTAGTGTGCTGGACACGCTCTGGCCAGCACTGGAACACACCACTGCACCCTGCCAAAACTTAGCACTGAGAGCAAGGAATGCCAGGAGGAATTTCAAATACCACAAATATATTTTTTTCTAAAAACTGCCCTAGGCTGTTGGACCAGCACAAGGCAGTGGCAGTGGCCAGTAAAAACTCCATGCTTTGACCATTTAGGGCAAAATAATGTTCCTTTCTCTTCCAGTATCCTTGAAGCACCAGCATCCTTCCCCCATCTTGCCTTGTGCCCTCAGCAGTTAACATGAAGCATTTGCTGGAACCTCCCACTTTGTTTGTTCCTTTTGCTTTGGTCATAACCAACCCTACACCTGCCATTCTTTAGTTAGTCTGAGACTTTCCTTGGAAGAAATTTGCTGTGCAAGTCTTGGGAAGAGTTCCGACTGCTCCCCAGATCAGGTGCAGTGTTATATTTAGCTCAGGCCCAAGTACCTTAAAAATATTGAAGATCTTAGCCTTCACATTTAGCCTTGTTATGCAAGAGCTGCATGGTTTTATGCTCACTGCATGGCAAAAAGGGAGTGGCACCACTCAGTTAAATTGTTGGTCCAAAGTTTTATAAAACCAGACTCTGGCAACTAGATTTACCTGAAAGAGCAATATCTGTTCTTTGGGCTTATGCCTGTGAAGACAGTGGTACTGCTCATGTGAAAAGAAAAGCTGCTACTCATCGTGGGGGGTCCTAGTTAGGGCTGTCGGTTGGGTAAGGGGAACAACTTTAATTGATGAAAAAACATTTTTCTGTGAGAGTTTTAGAGTGGGTATTTTCATATCCTATGAAAACAAATTCCTTTTTCATAGGTACATGTCACATTTTCATTTTCTGGCACAAAGGGGAACCGTCTCCTTTTCCTCCTGTGACCATGATGCCTCCAGTGAACAGCAGTCTGAGGGCTCATGCCCCATTTTCCTTGGTGCTGGACCATCCCTCCCATGAGGAGCTCCTGCTCCATGTGGCAGGCAGCTGAGATGCCCAGCGGATGAATGACTCTCTCCTGGCCAAGAAAGCTTCCTTGCCAGGGACCTTGGCAATAGTGTTCACATTTCAGCCCTGAGATAAGGTGGATATGGTTTGTAGACTTAGGGCCACCCTCATTCTTCTCCCTCATCCTGGCTCTCAGTCTCCCTGCACCCTCTAAAATGGCAGCCTGGCCTGAAGCAAGCTGGCTCTGGCACTGGAGGAAAAGTACTTCAAGAACTTACTCACAGCATAAAGCTAAGCCTCACCAGGCTACAGGGAGGCCTTGGAACTGAAATCTTTGCTCAAGGCAAACATCTCAGTGCCTTGGACAAGGTCTGATTTCCCAGTTCCAGTGGTCACGGTGGGCTCCCTCATATCCAAAGCATTTTGGTCTGGGAAACCTGCTTTTCCCCTCAGGTCACTTAGCAAGCTGAGGAGCCCCATGTTCATGTGTGACCCAGCCCTGGCTGCTCTCACCACATCTGCACAAAATGCTTGGAAAGTCTCCTTTAGGGACCTCCATCAGCTGCATCTCTACTTGGAAGCAAAGAGCATAAAACCTGTCCCTTTAACCTTGTCAAGCCTTAGCTGCTAACTTTTACCTCCTTCACGAGGGGCAGACTTACTCTGTCACATTCTGTGTTCCCAGCCTACGAAGAGGCCCACCCTCAGAGCAGGGAGCAAGGCCAGCACTGCCATGGTGCTCTCACAGGGCTGCTCTCTCCAAAGCCACCCAAACAAAGCAACATTTGAGATCAGCTTTGGCCATCTATGGCTCCCTACAGGGATCTCTTCCATTTCTGAGAAAAGTTTGGCAAACTTTCTCTTTTCTATCCTGATTGTGACTGTTCCCATGTGAGAAAGGGATAAGTCGGGGACTGAAGGAGTCAGGTCCTGCAGTCTGCCAGCAGAGTGCTGAAGATCAGACACCTTTCCCTTGAGAAGTTTTACAGATGTTGCATAATTTGTGGGTTGATAATTAATGACTAACTCCTGCTATATTAATCTACTCCGTGCATCTACTGTCTGGGAAATTGAGCTGGGGAAAAGATCATTGTAAATAAGGAAAAAATTATGCCCAGGTAGCTCTTGGAGGGGAAGGTTGCCCAGATGACTTTTCTAATTATCGACATTAACACCTTTAGTCACTACAGGGTTTGCAAGAGGGTGCTTACTGAGAAGTTTATTAAGTAATATATTGAAAGAAAAGCAGCTGTTTCAGAGAATACCTGTCTGGAAGAAGACTTGTTCTGGCAGGGCTGAACTGCATCCTACACAAAAGCAGCCTCAGGTAATGCCACTCTACCACAAGACCAGTTGTACTTACCATGGCACCTATGCCCAGGTCAGGGTGCGATTTAACACAGATTTCCTCTCTTCAGTTAGCCTGCCAAAAAATAGAGGCAGATCCCCATTTTTGGTGACTCCTGTTCCTTAACTAACACCCTTGTAGGCTCTACAATGGGAGTTGAGGCTCAGGCGAGAGCTGTAGGTGGTACTTTGGGTTGAGGTGCCCGATAGTCATTGCAGCATCCAGCTCCTATTCTAGCTTTTGGCACTCACCATCTCCCACATCTTATAAACCCATGTTTTTAAATTCAGATTTATTGCTGATACTGCTTTTCAAAGCCTCAATAAACCTTGCTGCTATCAGCTTGCTCTTTTTGGAGTGACTGATAGATCAATAGTGACAGATTCTTTGTTCCTCTGAATCCTACAGGAAAGCTCAGCTCTCTGGCCCAGCATCGACATCCAGCACGTCCATCCTCCAATCAAAATTCAAAAATTACCATGATGCTGCAACACTCC
>NW_008610642.1:1282-12266 GCF_000691845.1 Merops nubicus | reverse complement strand
GCAGGAAGCCCAAACTCAGACCCACCTTTTCATCAGAGGGCAGCCCTCTGATGCACAACCCTGGAGTGCATCTTTATTAACTGTAGCACTGCAGGAAGGATCAGCGCAGGTCTTCACACACACGTCTTTGCTCTGCTCAGCTTGCCCCAAAATGAGATTTTAGAGTATCTTTGCACTAGGGCAGCCAGGATTTAGACTGCAAACTCTTTCCACACCCTCCACCTTCTGAGGGGTTGCAGGCCTGCCAGATCCTTAGAGGCTGCCAGAGCGTAGCACAGTTCATTTGAATTTGAATAAAGTACTGAACTTTATTTTGAGCCCTAAAATTCAAATCAGAGTGCAATGAACACATGCCTAGTGGATGTGAATTTTAAAAAGAGCCAGTAAGAGGTAGCAAGCAGAGCTGCCCATGTTGTTTCCTACCTCTCTGGTTTTATCATCTGGAGAGCAAACACTGAAAAAAAAGCCTCTGCACTGAAACATCTCCCACGCAGAGGGGCTACCCTAACTGTCTTAGCTTAAAAAAAAAAAAAAAAAAAAAAAAAAGGCAGGAAAAACTGGGAAACAAATTAACGAAGCTACTAAAGTTTAACCCCAGCTCAATTTTTGGCAATTTGGGCAGAGTTTTGGTGTTTTGGGAACTTTCAAAACTGAAAGTTATCTCAAAGTTTGCCATAGGAAAACAGCTGCCACATTTAGTGGGTCTAGCAAAATATTCTCAATAGTTTGCCAGAGAGAGAGAAGTACAGCCAGCCTGTCCCTGGAGTTACACAGGGCTCCAGACTGGCAAGACTCACCAGGTAATCCTTTTTCAGCATAGGCTTGCAGAGAAACTATCAAACCAATCCAAGAATAATAGAACTGTTAATTACAGGCTTTCTCTCCCTACAGAACACACAGATTTTAATGCCTTTTGCAGGGACCTAGCATACATGAGATTGTGACATACTTTTTATTGCTCCTTCTTGCTCTCCTACTCACGAAATACCAGAGTTTTCCAACATGATGTGCCACTCTCAAAGACTAAATCCTTAGCTGGTAGAAAAAGGGATAATGCAGCTAATTCCCCCTTAAGCTTCACTGATTTGCACCAGCTGCAGATCAGCTCCGTTATGTTACCTAGGTGTGGAGTGAAGCTGCTTTAATTCTTTTTTCTTCTTTGATACCAGTTTCCAAAATAAAACTGTCTTACAAAGGTGCATGTTCACAAATAAGTCAAAACCCATTACACTGAAACTATTTAATTTTAAGCAGGTTAGATCAGCTTTCTTGTGATAGGAGCTTCTGATGTTGGTGTCCCTTGCTTGTGAAAGATTAAAACTTTACTTGCAAAATTTTCTTTTATTCCTTTGAACTCCCTTGGGAGATTAAAAAAAAAAAAAAAGAAAAAAAAGAAACACAAAAATACTCCAGTTAACACTCCCTCATTTCATTTTTAAAGGTCATGCTTAGAACTGGCAGTTGTTATAGGAGCTGTCCTCTGTAAAGAAAAGTCTTAACTAGCCAGGCACAGACTTAACCTCACCACCGAAAAACTAACATTGTCACTAGGATATGGAGAAACCATGGTGAAGAACTAGCAACAGCTAGACCACGGCAGAATGAGCAGTCGGCATCTGCTCGGTGGGCCTTTATCATGCAGTGTTGTATGTACGACTCAAAATGCACAGGACGATTGTTGAAATGATGTAGACAAATTGACTCAAATTAGTTTAGCATGGGCCATGCAAAGTTTAAGCTTGTTGAGCCCAGACACATAGCAACAGCCGCCGTGCTTTGGAAGACCGTGGGTCCGAGGCGCGAGCGGAGAAGGGGTTTTGCTTTTGTGCCTGCTCGCTGCTTTTCTTCTACTTTTGCCTGGCTCTAGAAAGCCTTGGCAGAAGTGATCCCTGCTGAAGACTACACTAGCACTGATAATTTTATAGAAGTACTTGTGAGCTTTAATGTCATTTTATACTTCCTTAATCTTTTGACTGTTACTTAATGACAAACAAATCCCCAAAGGACTAGGGGGGGGAAAAAGATTAAAAGGATTTTGAGATTGTGTTCTCTGCTTTCAGTCAAACTGTCCCAAATCCTGCCAACACAATTCTCCAGTGCCCTATGACACCCCTCCCCGGACCACCAGGAGTGAGTTTCTTATTGTATTTACAGTAATCTAATTACAACAGTTCTTCAATTCACAGCCAGCTTTGGTATACAGACTTTAGCAAGAATTCTCCTCTCAGTGCAGACTGCAAACTTTAATCTTTTAAACTAACACACTCACAGAACCCCCCCACCACTAAAAAGTTCTGAAATGCCTGTGCAAGCTAAAAAGATGTGTTCCTCCTCCCACGCCCGCCAACGCCTCTCTCATCTTTTTGTTAAGATTTCTTTTGTGACAATTGACCCTCTAAAGGTAATGCAAGGCTTCCTAAGAGGCAATATTCTGTAAGGTTATAAAATGATGGTAAAACCAAGTTGCCTGCCAGAAAATTAATTTTAAGAAAGATATTTGATATTTTCCTAAGTATATGTAGTTTTTTTGATCTTTTTTTAAACGTGTAAGTTGAAGAAGCAGTTATGTAGAGGAAATAAAGACTGGACTTTTTACTTAACAATGAAATACAGTCTCAGCTTAAAATTGTTATTGCCCGAAATCATTTGATGTGAATCTTAATGCTGATTGACTTTATTTAGAACAACCAGATGACAAGAGTAGACGGAGTTTGTACATAATAAAAATGTCAAGAAAATGAAGACAGAAAAGGTTGTTTTATATGAAGCAAAATATAAAACAAAAGTATAATCCCCAATTAGTTAGCAAAACTGGATGTTCTTAGCGTATCATTGCAGCCATCTAGCTACAAGCACCAGTACTGCACTTCTGGATGCAGGCAGAGAAGGCAGAAATGCATGTATGTATGTTTGTATTTCATTCACGAGTATTCCAAACTCTCAGTTCGGCCTTTGGTGTCCATTTGGTTGGTTTCTGTGAGGATCATTAATCATTTTGCTTTCTAGTAGGTACCAGCATTCCTTGTCATGTCAGAATTGTTCTAATACTTAATTCCTCACCTTGAGATTCATGGCTATGCAAATGAGCTGGACAGTCAAACCTCTGCTAATTCCTACTGTTTTTTGTGAACCTTGAAAAACTGGGAACATAGTAGTGTCTTTTTTGGTCTCATATTTACTCTTTAAAGACTACTTCTAATTCACTTTTGCTCTGCCTTCCTCAGAGCAAACTGGCTGTGGTAATGATAAATGAAGCAATTATTCAGTTTGTCAAATCTTTAGGTCTTTTAATGTCTATGCTCTGCTCAATCCACGAACTCAGAATAATGAAATGGCTTTGAAGAGGTCATATGAAAGAGTGAGAGACAGCAGCTGCTTGGAAACTTCCCATCTTTCATCAACGTGCTTGGGAAATGACAGATTGCACTTAATAGTTCATTTCTGTGAGATCTAATTGAAGTTTTAATCTCTGGGATAATAAATTCCTAGACTCTGAGGACTAGATATATCAGGCTGGATAATGTACAGGAAATACTCCTACCCTTGAAACCCAAGTTCTTTACCAGTTTGGGAGATACTCCCGTGGTGGACTCGGGCTCCCCTAATAAAAGGAAACTGCACAGCATGGCTGCGAAAGGAGGTGTGGAGCAGGGAAGCCCGAAGTGTACGAATGCCATCTGCTGGCTTCATTAAAAAACATGGCCCTCCAGCAACCACTGCTGCTGTCTCTGAAGATGGATGTGGAGGGCCACAGCTGATTTCATGTATTGGCATGAGCCAGCCACATTGTTCCATATCTAAACTCATGTCAATAGAGGAAGTATCAAGGTGAGATTATATAAACCAACCCTGCCTTAATGCGTGTGTCTGTGCTTGAGCATTAGGTCTGTTTAATGCTTTATGTCATCAGGGCTTAGTTAGATTAGGAATAAAAGGCATCTGTGCTTCGCTGAGTCTTGTGGTTAGGTGTACTAATCCTCATGTAAGTTCATACCCATCAGACTACTGTTTTGTTGTTTTGTGTGCAGTGCTGTATGGAAGGGGTGCTGCACAGCAAAGCCAGCTTTAGGCCAGGTGATTTCATCTCCCTGGGCTTATAACCAGCTTTCCATTTCAGGGCAACAATTTGGCTTGCTCCAGAAAGGAGTCTGGAGAGAAGGAGCTGCCCAGGAGGGCCTGGGTCTGAAACAGAGTGCAACCTGACCAGGCATAGAGGAACCTACACCTCTAAAGCAGCTTGTAGCCCCTGTGAACTTCTCCTTAGGCTTTGAAGTGAAAACAACAGCAAAACCCATGTACTTTTAAATTAAATCATAGACTAGAGCCCATTCGTTTGCAGGGGGTTAAACCATTACAGTTTATTAGAACTATTTCAGAAGTACTTTAGGGTCTAGCTTCTCAGCACACTCCTACAGAAACTGGTAATTCAGCCTGGAGTGTGATGCTAAAAGGCAATCTCTTGCTAAATACAGTTAAGCCCATAAGTACCAGCAGATACCCATAATCCATCTACCCTCATCGTGATGGACCAAAGGATCAGGAAATAAAACTGTATGGGTCCTCACCATAGCCTGTCCTTCTCTCCTGGGCTGAACTCAAAGCCCAGGTTGGGCAGAGGATGGTTGTTTGCTAGGCTCACCCCTAGGTTTCAGCAGAGCCAACTGAGTATGGGCCCTGCTCTTCCTGAGCTGCCCGCAGAAAAGCTGGCAAGAGACAGACTCAACCTGTCCTCTTGCTTACTTTTTCTGAGAATAAAACAGAGAAGCAGCTGCTGCTTAGGGACTTTCCATCTCATCCAGCAAATTCTTTGAGAAACACCAGACCACAGTTGGAGGCAATGCCCTTTATTGAAGTAGTGCAAGGCAGAACCTTTCCACATTTGACAGAGACCTCCAGATTCACAGGACTTAAATTTTAATACTAAATGTTGAGCGCATTTAACTTGCCCTCACTTGCCTTCTGACTCCTGGGTTGTTGATGTTTACAGGCAACTCATCCTCTCTATACATCATTGCTCCAGACACCATAAGGTGTCAGCACAGATGGGACAGCATTGATCAGGGGGTGTGATTTTATCTGTATAGACATGAGACTGATTTGGGTGGTTTGGCTTAGAAATACTAGGGTAGTTTTTGAGAGTATGCTTGCAGTTTATAATAAAAATCATCATATTGTCATTTTATAATCAACAACTAGTCAGAACATTCCACTTCTACACGTTTGATTAATTCTCTTGGGTCTGTGTATTAACAAATGGCACCATCTCCCTCATACTCCCCATAATGCACATTGAGTATGATGCACTATATTTTTCCAAGGATGAACCATCCTTGTAAGACTTAATCCATTTCATGGTTCTACTCAGAAAAATGTCTTCTTTTTTTTTTTATTTTTCATTCATGTGGTTCAGGAATGACCCAGAGCTGAGCAAGCTGAGAAGGCTGTCATTATTTAGTGCTTGAACTCTAAAACAGAGTCAGAGATGACAGCGTAGCTAATGATGGGGTTAATGGCGAGTCAATGCTGGGATATGACTAATGAAGAGACAAGGACTGCAGAGCTGCCAAGTCACTGAGTGCACTGCGTGGCACATAGAAATACTCTAAGTCCTTGTAACCCCAGGCCCACAGTCACCTTTTCGCCCTCCCACTCCTCTTCCTGGTAGCACCGCAGGAATTTCCAAATCACCCGTGGCAGGACATTGCAGAGCTGCACCTCCCACCATAAGAGTTCAGCACACACCTCCTCTGACATCCAGCATCCCTCTGCTCCACAGGGTGTCAAAGAGTTGTGCTGGGATGTCCCCTGAGCAAGGACAGTAACCACATCACTTCTTTCCAAAAAAAGGAGTTCTGTGTCTTCCACAGACTGTTAACTGCATTATAGGAGTGAGTCAGTGCTGTAAAATGCAAGTAATGAATGAATTATACCTTTCTCAGCCTCATCATCACTGTTATTGCTCTTATTCTTTTCTTGAAGAGAGAAAAGAATTAAATGAAGTAGAGGGTTTGATCAGAAAAATGCGTGGGGAGAAGGAAGGAAATTGTTCTCCATATAGAGAAGAAGGGTACAAAACTATTATGCAGAATTTAGATATAGTTGTGTACCGGATTGTTTGACAGTATTCAGGGTTGTTAAAACACTGGCTTCCTTGACTTTTGAATGTTCCTTTCATTCCCTCTTTATGCCAGCTACAGAAATGGAGTGATCAGACAGAGACCAAGTATAGCATTAGAAAGCCATAGGGTCTTAAAGTATTCCTCTTAGCAGTGTCAGTATTACCATACTTCTTATTTGAAGTAGGTGATTTCTAGTTCAAAGTGGAAATTAAGCTACTTAGTTTCTGAGTCTTCCCACATCTGTTTTACAACTCTCTGTTTCATATCTGTATTTTCCTTTGGAGGAATAAACACAATAACAGCAAAAAGAGTCTCTGGCTTTTCACTACAGTGATGTGCGCACCTTGAGGACCAGTGGCAATCTGTTGGCTCCCTGATTAACAGTGAGCAATGATCAGACCATTTACTAGACCTTTTCATGCTGCCACCCCCTGAAGGTACCAAGAATACATGAAAGCACTTGCTTATCTGTAACCCAGTAATTAAATCGCTGAAACAAAGTATGGAGATACCTGCTGGATTGTCCAAATGCTTGGGCGGCTCAGTCCACTGGGAAGAATAAGGAAGCTGAGCAGGGAGTTGAATGTCTAATTAAGCTGACGGGACAAGCCTCCAAAAACATGGAGGGACTTCTTGCTGTGTATATCTGTAAATCTGAAGTTAATGTTTTGTTTCATAACAAAAAATGGAGTCATAGTAGAGATAGACTTGAGGAGTGACTTCATGATTAGCACAGCTTGTTATTTTAAATGTCAGTCTCCTGGGGGAGGTTCCCATGCCAACAATTTTCTTCAGAGGTTAGATGCTATGAAAGCAGGTGAACACACACCCAACTCGTAACTCTGTCAACCTTCCACCTTCATAAAACAGAGCAAAAAGCTTATGAAATCACATAGTTGGGAAACAGCAGGAAAGACATTTTATTTAAAGCCAGATAAAGAAAACCCTGAACCGTCACAAAAGAGCTGCTGCACTTCTATGCAGCACACCACACCTAGGAGACTAAACAGCAACATTATCATCTATACCTATTTATTCAAGGGAGGGATCTGACCTTTCCAGGCTCACTTGTTTCAGCAAACTTTGCTCACGCTACTCATGACTGCTCATATTCATAAGACCTGCACGATTGGAACATCAAATAATTGCTGGTAATATAAAGGAAGTGTGATAGGAGGAACAATGCTGGTTTTTATTATGTGTTTTGATTATCTTTTTTTTTCTTTACGACTCTGAGAAATCACTTCAATTATTTTGATGATTTTCCCGTCAAAGGTACGTTTATTAAATTGGCTGCTGAACCTCCACAGATAGGAAGCATTTTCTGTGATCTTTGAAACAAATCTTATTGAATACATTAAACTGGGTACCATAGTCCTACTGAATAATACCGCTGTAATTATTTTGTTCCAGGTTTTTTAATGTCCACCCAATCATTCTCTCAGCTGTACAGAGGAAATTCCACCCCGCAGGTTGAGCAACAGATCCACATGGCTTCAGGGGTTGGGTGGCTTCAGTCTTGTCACTTGACCCTAAAATGACACCATGGCCTGACCTATAAAATGAGGACAATAAAATCTATTCACCTTTGTAAACACTAGTGCAACATATGGTTGAACAGCCGTATGTAAATTTAAAGTCTTAATTAAACTTAGGCAGAGCACCAAGCAATCACAAGCTCATTAATAGCTGTGCTGCTGCAGCCAGTTTCTTAATGGCTGAGTAATGAGCTCACAGAACAATCTGCAAAACCACAGTTCTTGATAATTTTTTAAAGTATACAATTATATTGTGATAACAGCTTGAACTTGTGTGTGCATGTGTCAAGGTCTAGAGTCTGGGCCAGCCACTTGACGAGTAACAGACGTTCTCTGTTAAACCCTCTCCCTCCCCAAATGGGAAGAGAAAGGGAATAAGGGGGAAAGAGACGGATGGATTAGAAAATGAAAACATCTTTAATGAAAATAATAATAATAACATGAAATATATATGAATACATAGAAAGCCAGTATCGAACCCAGCCCCCCTGATGGCAGTTATGTCACTGTCACCACTGATGCTGTGGAGCAGGCACTGGGGAAGTCCCAGACTGGACCCAGCAGCAGATGGGAACCAGATTCAGGAGCTGGATTCTGGCACCAGATTCAGGAACACGCAGATCGGGATCAAAGGCAGAACAGACAGAGCCCTCCTTGAACACTGGCCATTGAAGAAGAATAGAACTTGATCCTCATCACCCCTCAGCTTTATTCTGAACATGACATATAGGATGGAATGCCTTGTTGGCAGTTTAGGGTCACTTGTCCTGTCTGCTCCTCCCTGCAAGCGCAGCCTTTTGCTTTTGGCAGTCCCAACATGGCACACAAGATTTAGCAGTGACCTTGGTCTGCCCAGGAGTAAGTATAAGCAAGAGCCTTTCTGCACATCAAACCTTGGTAGTACCTATAAACATGGAGCGTTATCACTGCCAGAAGCAGACACTGCCTGCAAAAATCTGTTGTTAACTTCAGAAAGCACAGTTAATGAGAAGAGACTGAGCTGAGAAGTAAAATCACTGAGCAGAATTAGTTCTGTTCTAACTCAAACCAGGACAATGTGTAAAGCAAACAAGATAACAGCCAACAGTTAACAGCCTAAGACTTAACATCTATTCTTGCTTATTCCCAGTCGGTATTGGTACAAGTCTGCAGTCAGCTGTGCTATAAAAAGGAACAAGGATATTCTGGCCTCTCTGTGGGTGCCCAGCACTGCAGTGGTACTTCAGTAGCATAATCGATCTGTTACTTTCTGAACTGAACTGAACTGAAACTGTTGTACAACCGATGTATGTCTGTGACTTTCTCCCCTTGCATGCTACAGGCCCCCACTACCTCTAGCAGACAGAGCGTTTCCTTTACTATGAGACGAGATGCATCTGCAGGTAAGGCATCACACTTAATTAAGCATGTCTCTTCATATGCAATGAAGACGTTATATATGATAGAGAGGAGTAGGCTGCTCCTTCATCCCACTGTTTTGGTTTTTTTTTTCACTGAGTAAGATAACTCAGCCAGTGGCTTCACTACCAACAAATGTTAGATATTAACCTCTCTCCCTCCTTCCAGCACACTATTAACCCAGGTTATCTACTCAGGGAACCTATTTTTAAGCCCCAAGGTAGAATTATATTTCTAATTTGCAGAAGCACTGTTCTTGCCTCATCTTTTCTCCACTACAACACAGGCATGGACCTGCAATAGGGATGTATTCACATCCATGGCATACAAATTAGGAGATGGCACCTCATAAGATCCAGCTCTGGCCTTCACCTTTGGCTGCTACACTTTATTATCTTTGGAAATGAACCAAATAAAACAGCACACGCAGTATCTCACATGCTTTCTCATTGTGCTTTCCCGTTGTGCTCCTTGTTCAAGTCTCCTGTGGAGCAAACAGTCCAGCTGGAATTTACTGTCTGCTTGCATATCTGTAGACTTCACCAGACTTAAAAGCCTGATGATCTCCCCACAGCTTTGTCTTTTCACAAGGGCTACCTACAACAGGAACACTGAAACTACAAGCTCTAGAAGTTCAGGAGGCACACGTCACATTTTAAATTAAGTTCTTCACTGAAAGAGAAGCGTTCCTTTCAGAGCTGTTTCCTAGGTCTATGTTGAATCCTGTAGAGTGAAATTTCAACCCTATCTGCAGTTCCCTACAGCTACTGCAGCAGTAGAAGTAACCACAATGATCACCATGGAATACAAAATGTGTATGTTTTGACCTTACTTCAATTATTTTCTGCATCTGTAATCACAGTGTATTCATAGTCAAAATCTAAAAACCTATAATCTAAATGAAGAAACCACTCCTCCACAGGGGAAGACCTAATGTTGTATTTTTTTCCATTTAAAAAAAATTGTTCAGAAGCTGCTTATATGCTATTTCTAGTGAAAGAAGGTTATTTATTTCTCATAAAGGCTAAATAATACTAAGGAAGTCTTTACTGACTATACCAACAGAGGACCATCTTTGAGAGTATTTATGAAGGAAACGTTCAACGGATGAAAAATGAAACGAGAGCAAAAATAGTCATAACAATGACATCTCTGCAACCAAAAACCTCTTCCTCAGCTTCAGTGTTGGTTTAGCAAAGCAACAGCGACACTGCTTATTTGGTTTCTGTTGTTTGCAGAGGTGCCAGCCTGAAGTTATTTCAGCTATTACACCTGCCAGTGAGACTGCACCGCCAGTGGCTGTGGTTTTATGGGGAAGTTGGCTCTTTCTGTTTGCTCGGCAGAACACTTCACCCACCCAAGTCCTTCTGCACCATCCTAAGTCTTTTGGAGTATGAAAGAGACCTAAATCTCTGCAATGCCTTTCATTTTCAGTTACTAGGAGGCAAAACATCATTCGATGCCTCATGCTGCTTATGAGTGATTAACTCTATTGCAGAGAAAATATTCAAGCAGCAAGTCTTTCTGCTCCAACCAGAAACATGAAGCTACAGGCCTTGCATTTGAAGCAGAGCACCGCATGTCAAAAAAGCACAGCTGTGTACTCCTGCGCCTTAGGGCTATAGAAAACCCCCTTATTTTGAAGCCCAAAAAGTCAATAACAGTGGCAGGTCCCATCTATTAGCATCAGGGAGGTAAACTCTGGTTGGAGAGTCGCCGACCTGTTCTCCCAGGTGGAAATCAAGACCCCAGAGTAGGACTCCTGTGAGCCTGTGTAGCATTTCCAAAGAGCATGACTAATTCATGCACTTTGTCCACTGCCCATGTCCCGAAAGATCCCAAGGCCTGCTCCCAACCTGATACTGCCCTCATTTATTCCGTCAGATTCTCCTGCATTCATGTTTTCACTTGGCTAGTGCCAAACTAAGG